>NC_133226.1:595678-608178 GCF_040436345.1 Pagrus major | reverse complement strand
AAATGCCTTGGAAAAGTGTGGTGTAATGTAATTATTCGAAAAAGCGGTGCAACTCATTTGCTGAAAAGGGTTAGGGCTGAGAATTTTTGAACTTCTAAAAACTGCTAGAAAAACACTTGGCACAAGAGGGGTGCTCACCAGCTGTGCTGTACCATAGGAAAACAATGGTTTTGCTGCGGCTATTACTAGTGCATCTTGCTTTGAACAACCGTTAAGTCAGAAATAGCATGGTACTCTTGTACCATAGGTACCACTTCACACTGACGTTTAAAAAAGAAGACTGGACATTTGAAACTTCAGTGGCCAGTTGTGTTGCTAGCATTGATGGTGAGTATTAGTAGCATATAGGGTAACCTATTTCACACTGTAGTTATGTTCTGTAATGTTCAACACAAACTTAAATGAATACACATAACATACAGCCTAACAATTATATAGTTCTGTGATTATTATTATTTTTTTCACTCTGACAGACTCACTATACTTAATATACAAGGCTAACACTTAACTATGGCTAGCTCCACTAGCTCAGCTATTAGCATAACATCAGCCTTCAAGTAGTCTTCCAGTACAAGGGAATGGTCACACTCATCACAAGTGCTTACAGTGCACTTTTTCGAGGGGGCCAAGAGTTTAAAGGAAAGATACTATTGGCTAATGTACGAAGCTAATGGAGGCAGGCATTGGGTGTGAGAGAGAGGTCAACCAATGAGAAGGGCCATAGGCAATGGGCCATGACATCCGCCATTAGAATTGGCCCTCAGGGGCGGTTGTTTAAGAAATAGGTGGAGACCCTTCAGCATAAAAGCAGGAGCGCAGAGAGAACTTGTTCAGTTCGCTCCCTGAACTAAACTCACTGTTTGTTGGTGTTGCTGCCTTGTAGAACCCAATAAACTCCTTTGTACCAGACTCTGCACCTCTCCAGTGATCTTCTTTAAGCCTATTTCTTGGGGTGCGCGCAAGGCACGGGTCATAATGACCGCTCACCGCTGTCAACGTTTTTTGTGCCTCTGATTCATGTCTTCATGTCACTCCGCAAGTAGTCCATTCATTTGTCACGATGGAACTTCATTCAAAGCAGAGCTCCACCAAAGAGCCTGCAATCATTGCGGAAGGTTATCTGATGTGTTCTAAGAATTTTGGACGTGTGGGGCGAACTATTTCTTTCTTAGCTGAAGCCGACAACGGGACAAAATAAATGTAAAGAGAGACATAGTGGAGTTCCTATTTTCGTTTTGACAAGTAAATTATGTAGTCTACCCCTTACATGACCTGGCAAGTTTCTAAAATGCATAAGAATAACTCCCCCGACATGGTTAGAAAATACTGCCTCTAGGCCTGTCACAATTATTACATAATCGCCTGATAGCGATTATTTGAGCTGACCGCGATCATTTTGCATAATTGTCAGATTCCACAATCAAGGGAATTCTACTCCAATGTTAGAAATGCCGCATAAACATGCTTGGATGGAAACATGGTGTTTTAAGAGCAGGAAAAACATTCCGATCACCCTGCTCATCGATCCAAGTCATGTATATGTATATTAATGTTGACGTGGCTTGAACACTAGGCTACCATTCCACACGGAGATGCCGGGGTCTGCGACCTGCAAGCCACTTCACAATGAGCGCTACAGAGCACACAATGACAGTAGCCTATAGGTGAATGTGTCGATGCCTGTCCAAAAAAACGCAACTGTCAATAAATCGTCCAAAAGTGCATGTTGTCGGTCTGATATCTTTGTCGTGAATGTCCGTACTTACATACAGCTCATGGGTGGAACAGTCTGAGGCATTTGTTCACGCCGAGCGGCTCAAGCGCAGCGTGCAGAGCGCTGTTAGCTGTGGCGTTGAGTGCGCAGCGTCCAGGTTAACTTGTGACACTTGTTATAATCGAGTATTTCTTTCATTCCACACTCCGTTCAAATGGTCACTTAAAGTCATCGGTCCCAGCTGTATACATCGCTATTAAGCTGGCGCCAAGTCGATGTGAAAACTGTACTCTGTCATACAGCCTGCTGGTGAAACAGTCTGCAGAGTATGTTGATATTCAGCCCGAACTCAGCGTGAGGTCGGTCAGCTGTGGCAAAGCGTGAGACGCCCAGATCAACCTGTGATACAAACACCTGTATCAACCGTCGATCGTGGTTCATAGCAAAGTCCAGACATGTATCTCACACTGCTCAAGGTGTCAAGATGAATATCAGAAGGGAGAGGATGACTTCTTACCAGAAGTTAGGGCAGGTGTCAGCAACCTTTACTATCAAAAGAGACATTTTTGCCCCCGTCCCTTGCCAAGAAAATCTGTCTGGAGACGCAAAACATATTTGTGTCTTATAATGAAGGTAACGCAGCCTAGAAAGTCTAACTTAGCCTATCAAGATTATTAATAGGCCTAAATGAACACTCATTTATATTTTCACATGATGTGGCAACTGCAGGGGGCTACTTATGCTTACAGTATAAAGTACTTGAACTTTGCATTTCCATTTCAATGATGCCATCTGCACTTATGAAATAAAATAACTAACCTACCATTAATAGAAATACAGTAGCGATACAGAAGTATATATGCAGACCTACTCAAGTCCTCCCTGTGTTAGTGAAAATGTACAAAATTTAAAAAGTAGCCTCATTTGATAATAAATAAAACACATAGGCCAGGCTAGATTTAAAAACAGTAAAAGTAAAAAAAAATAAATACAAAAAAAACACAGCACGGTTTAATTTTATTTCACTCCATCTCAATGTGAGTTAATCCTTCTTCTTTTCATCCTCAGCCACATACAGTGATCAACCCCCTCGGGCTTGAGCATGAAACACAATGTTAGCTCAGGATCATTCAATTAATCACAACTTGATAGAACATACAATTCTGTGTGCAGGCTGCACATTTTACTGTCGGAGAATGTAACAATCACTGTAGGCCTAAAACATTGATGATGATATTAAAAAATATATATATTTACATATATATTATTCATTTTCATGTAAAATGTCACACAGGGAGCCACTGCAGAGGGGCAAAAGAGCCACAGGTTGCAGAGCCCTGAGTTAGAGTAAAAGGGCAAATTTGTGTGGCCTAGGTTGGTCAGTGACTAGACTGACAGTCACCCTGTCAACGCTTTACAAGAGCAGAGCCTCATGCATGTAAAATATAAGATAATTGCGTCCTGATTAGTAGCTGCACGATATAAAGCCTAACAAAATATTCTTGAATAACTGGCTGTATTCCCCACTTGTCATCATTTACACCCACCAAATCAAACCATGGGCAACACACCAGCCCTGTGTTACAGCAGAAAACAAATCCAACATATGCCAACGTCGTGGACAACATTACATTCAAGATACAATGCAAGCCCTATGTCCTCTCACACAGTAGCAAGAGTGACCCACCATTGTTACATAAGGAAAGACAACAGTAATGTCAGTAATGTAGGACTTTATTTTAGCTGTCCCAGCCTTTACAAAAGTAGTCCCCCTCTAGAGGGGACGACCAACACATGTGGTGTGATACCACATGCTGCATGTGATGCATTCAATCTGAAACGGAAGCAGATGTCAGATTTTGGCACAGGTAAGCTCTTTTGCCCTTTTACTCTAACTCACACTGAAATGGACTAAAATAAAATTAAACTATCCTGTGTTTTTTTTCCCTAACTTCTGGTAAGAAGTCATCCTCTCCTTTCTGATATTCATCTTGACACCTTGAGCAGTGTGAGATACATGTCTGGACTTTGCTATGAACCACGATCGACAGTTGATACAGGTGTTTGTATCACAGGTTGATCTGGGCGTCTCACGCTTTGCCACAGCTGACCGACCTCACGCTGAGTTCGGGCTGAATATCAACATACTCTGCAGACTGTTTCACCAGCAGGCTGTATGACAGAGTACAGTTTTCACATCGACTTGGCACCAGCTTAATAGCGATGTATACAGCTGGGACCGATGACTTTAAATGACCATTTGAACGGAGTGTGGAATGAAAGAAATACTCGATTATAACAAGTGTCACAAGTTAACCTGGACGCTGCGCACTCAACGGCACAGCTAACAGCGCTCTGCACGCTGCGCTTGAGCCGCTCGGCGTGAACAAATGCCTCAGACTCAGGGTCGGCCCTGGGCATAGGCAGTATAGGCGAATGCTAAGGGCGCCGTCATCCACGGGGGGCGCCGCAAACGGGGGGAGAAAAAAAAAAACAAAACAAAACTATTTTTTACCAGTGCTATTACTTATATTATTTCAAAATATTATATAAGCCCACAGCAACATAACTTCATAGCAAAGCCTATTAAATAATGGAGAGCAGTGCCGGCCCTGACCAATTTGGTGCCCTAGGGAAGATTTTGGCTGGCGCCCCCTTGCATCGCAGTCAATTTCACAATCAATTTTCATACACTCACACAGAAACTACATGTATGTATTCAAGATTTTATTTCTTTTAAGTCAAAAATATCACAACAAATAAAAACTGAAGAAAGAAACAAGTGATACATTAAAAATACAATATAAATAAGGTATTGCACAAACATATTAAAGAATATTCTATTTACATACAAAAAAAACTGTCTGTATTCTTTGGGAGGAAACCTTTTGCAGCAGAAGCAGTGCAAGCTATCATTCTTTTTTGAGTACATCAGCCAGCTTCTTTTGATTTTTTTCCCCACTGACTAAGACTCTGGTAAAAAAGTCATGTGGACACTTTCTCCCATCTTTGTTTTTGGGATATGTGTAACTGTTTTTCATTTGAAATGGTCCTCTGTGAACTAACTCCTTTCTTACTTTGTCAGTTAGAAGAGAGGCCAGTCAGCAGGGTCTATTGGTGCAGCCTTTAGTCCTGATGCTGTGTCACTCTGGTGTGCTGAGGTAGAGGGGACAGGAGCACCTGATGCTGTGTCACTGGGGGTGGTGGTGAAATATTTTAAAAGTGCATCTGAAGAGAGAAGAGAAGTATATGTGACCACTGGATGTTACATTTGAATAAAAAACAGATGCTTGGTGTGTGCTATACATAAGACTAATATAGACTAAAGTAAAGTGCAGTGAAACTTATATATAGCTATATATATATGTAGCCTATGAATGATATGGGAAAGCTAAGGTATGGAGTATTAACAGTAATACACTTTAACTGCACTTTAACACTGATGTAAACTTTAACAAATATAAACTGTGACACAATAAACCAAAGTCTTACAACTGCCCTATTACTTATAAAGTGGATGGAAAACTCAGAGCATTTTAACTGACATACAAGCAGAGAAAAAACAGTGAACCGGTTAAAATAACACCTGAACAGGCCTAACGTTAACTTTCCAAATGTCCCTCATGAATTTAAGGTGGAGTAACATTAACTTACGTTGACTCAGCTATTTACTGATTATTAAACAATGCTACTATCGTCCGAAGTAAGCTAGCAAGCTAACACTCTGCTCCAACAATGGTAACTACGATGCATATTAGTTTCATTCACTTCATCACATTGACGTTACTGTACCTTTTTCCTTTTTACGTGTTTCTTCCTCTTCTTTCCTTCTTTTCCTTCCCTGGGCGCCGGATGGTTTCAGTCTTTTGGACATTGTGTTTCCGCTACAGTATCAATAAACGTCTGTCTTGGGTCACGGTCCGGTCAGATTCAGGCAGCTCGCCTCTCGACCCCGCCCCCCACCCTCACAGAAGGCAGGTACAGTGCAACGAGCCAGGAACCCAGAAGAAAGGCCTCTCCATTATTTAATAGGCTTTGCTATAAAGTTATGTTGCTGTGGGCTTATATAATATTTCGAAATAATATAAGTAATAGCACTGGTAAAAAATATATATATTTTTTTTTTTTTTTTTCCTCCCCCCGTTTGCGGCGCCCCCCGTGGATGACGGCGCCCTTAGCATTCGCCTATACTGCCTATGCCCAGGGCCGGCCCTGCTTGCAGGTCGCAGACCCCGGCATCTCCGTGTGGAATGGTAGCCTAGTGTTCAAGCCACGTCAACATTAATATACATATACATGACTTGGATCGATGAGCAGGGTGATCGGAATGTTTTTCCTGCTCTTAAAACACCATGTTTCCATCCAAGCATGTTTATGCGGCATTTCTAACATTGGAGTAGAATTCCCTTGATTGTGGAATCTGACAATTATGCAAAATGATCGCGGTCATTGGATCGATAAGCAGGGTGATCGGAATGTTTTTCCTGGTCAGCGGACAGGGCCGAGGACCCCTCTCGAGACGGGATTCTCAAACCACTCCTCCAGCACATCTGGGACCCTCGCCAGTTAAAATGAACACCAGTTAAACTGTCACCCGTCAACCTCGACCCACCCCGGGAAGTGATACGGGCCCAGCAGCATCTGATTTCAACGATGTAAAGAGGCAAGAACACAATTTACTTTTTAAGTGCATTTATTGCGTTGCAAATATCTCCAAGGACATTGATAATTTGATCAAGACGATCACTGACGCCACGGATTGCTCTCACAATTTCCTCCTGTGATTCCAGCACAGCTTGTGTGAAGACACGGCCGGTCGGGCGGACGTCAGCAGATGGCGTGGAGTCGCCGAGGCGCGTGGTGCTGGTGGAGCCGGTGGAGACGCCGGGGAGCATGGTGCTGGTGGAGCCGGAGGAGCCGGTGGAGACGCCAGGGCGCGCAGTGCCGGTGGAGGTGCCCTCTCCTGGCTCATCGTCTATTCAGAAATGATGATAAAAAAATGAAGTAATTAAACACGAGTCAATGTGTTTATATCCTGGCAACTTTACGCACGAGCATGTGTAATGTGAGCAGCCTATTGTACGACCAGTATAATGACAACATTTCTGAGTTTAACACATTTACCTTGGGGATGATCTGTGTCGCCTTCATGGGCCCCCACAACTCCGGTTAGAGCTGTGTCACCCACAATAGCCGCCACTCTCTGATCAAAGGGGGTCAGTTCCTCCCCTCCTGTCCCCCCGCCCGTTGCGGTCACGCTTCGGCGGTGGGCCGAAATCCTCCGCTTCACCTCCACCTTCACGTCGGACCTTTTTTTATTTCAGTGAATGTGCGCTGCTCCGACCCCACAGCGTTCACTGCCTCACACACACGCTCCCACTCACATTTCTTTTTTTTTGGTGTTTATCCCTGACGAGAGGCTGCCAAATAATACAGATCTTCGCGTCTCGACTTCATTTAATAGCGTTTCGAGCTCAGACTCGGTGAAGTTGCTCTTCTTCCCTTTACTCATGGTGTAAATCTGATGGTGCGGAGAGGGGAATCCCCGGTGCAGGCCCTATTTAAATTGATTTGCATATTTAAATGGTGGCGTGGACAGGGAGGAGTTTAGCACTTCTACATGTGCGCTCAATTCCACGTTGATTGGGATGTACAAAGGAAAAGTGCTTGGATCCATGCGTACGCACACTTTGATACATCTGATTTTTTTTGTGCGTACGATAGTTTCTGGATTCTAGCGTACGCCATGTTTCAGTAGGAAATCCACGCAAGTCTTAGTACATGAGGCCCCAGGGGCCTCATGTACTAAGACTCGGTGAAGCGCAACTTCACCGAGTCTGAGCTCGAAACGCTATTAAATGAAGTCGAGACACGAAGATCTGTATCATTTGGGCCTCTCGTCAGGGATAAACACCAAAAAAAAGAAATGTGGGAGCTTGTGTGTGAGGCAGTGAACGCTGTGGGGTCGGAGCAGCGCACACTCACTGGAAAAAAATAAATAATATAATAATAATAATAATAATAATAATATATGCTACCGTTAGTGGGAAACAAACAGAAGGACAAAACAACTTCATTACAAGGATTGACAAGACTGATTGCACTTATATTAATGACTGCAGAAGTGCGCCGTGGCTACTGCAGTGTGACATTTCCAACTTTACGCACGCGTTTATTGACACAAATACTGAACACAAGGAGACAATAAAGGGCTTGTTAGACAGCTCTGCCGCTCTATTTTCACCAGGGAAAAACAAATGCATATATTTGAATGCACATTCGGGGCGCAATTAAACGGATACATTATTTAATCACCCATCGCGCACCGTGCCAGCCTCCAGCCTGTTACCAACCCTGCTATTGGTAAGAATGAACGAGTCATGCATTGAACCAGGCCACCTTGCCACGATGTTGGTGAGCTGCATTTGCGCATCACATATTATTTGAACATTAATTGAATGAAAATGTTTCCTGTTGACAAAAACAAATTCATCCTGTGATGGCGCTTTTATAGCAACATGTGTGCAGTCAATAGCTCCGATTACATTACGGACACCGGCTCTTGCTGCAAATTGCGCTTTAATGTTGGCCTGTTCAACAGCATTGTATGGGAATTTGATGTACCTGGATGACATTCTTACGATCCCAATTCAGCTCCAGTAACACTGGCCTCGGCAACCTAAAACGACTCATGAGCCAGTTGTCGTCATTTGCCAACAGATCTTCCCGTTCTCTAAACACCCTCTCACGTCTGACATTACCATTTGCGATGTCTTCTAACAAGGCCAAGGCTGCCATTGTTAAGCCATTTTTTCATCACTTTGCGCATGCTTTTATATCCATCCATATGATTGCAAACACGTGTGTGTTAATTGTCCATTAATGTGTCTCTGATGTGCACATTACTCTGAGGACTAATTGTTTTCACATAATCAACAGTTTCCCAGCATCACCTCAACGTGTCGCCAAAGGAACAATAGCTGTAGAAACGTGCGTACGCCAGCCATGAAGCTGGCGTGGGGCACCGCACATTTCCACGGTCATTTCACTTTTGATACATCTGACCGTTGGCGTGGAAAATGACGTACGCCACGTTTTTGTGCGTACGCAACATTGATACATGAGGCCCCTGGTCTGTAGCTCATGGTTATTTTCATTCTGAATTGTTCAGCAGGTTCTTTTCTTGATGGTTCCATTAGACATTTTAAAAAAAGTAAATTTTTTAGACATTCTCTACTGAACATACTGCACAGTGTTGCAAGCAGTTGTTCACATTAAAACAGAGAAATAGTTCATAGTTCAAACCCCAGCTTCTTTCTCACCTCCACACAGCTGACCAATCACAGCATGAAGTGGGTTTGAATATTTGAGCATTGGTGGTTTATTATGTAAAAGAAGCATCACTGTGTAACACCTCTGTGGTGTTTCTGTAGGAGTGACAGGTCTCCTCTGTAGCCACCAGGACCTCCAGTATAAGATCAAAAACAAGGAGGGTTAAATGAAGCAGGCTTCAGCTGTTACTCCAATGTGTCAGATACATTTAATCACATACTCAATATTAAAAAGGACTCAGGTCAGGATGGGGCCCAGAAAACCTAAGTTCATTAAAACCAGTAAAATACAGCCACAACGTCTGTGTTACAATACTGTTCAGAAATGAGCTGCAAACATGTTTTCAAGAAGCTGTAAAACATGGAAATGAAACTCTTGACAACACTGGAAGCTGCTTGAAGATGCTCCACATCTGAAACACTTCCAATGGACGCAGCTGAAAGGAAGTTGAGACAAGGGCACAGTCACCTCAGCCCTCTGATCGGTGGAACTGTCCCGCACTCAGCTCGGATAAAGGATGTGATGTTTAAAGTGGAAAATAAATAAATAAATAATGAGCAAAGCAATGACAGCCTGTAGGACTTAATGGTGGGGATGACACAGCGTTAGAATTTTGACTTCATTTACACACACAGTGCAGCAGAGCTCCTATGGGCCCACACAGCTGAAGTTCAACTTAAGTGAACTTTGACCTGCAATTTCACTGGAGATCACACTGACACAGGTAACATGCTGGGATCTGTCCATGGTGAACAGAGACAGCAAATACTCATGAGACTGAGGAGTAATGTGGCCTGGTAGTCTAGTAAAGATCCAGCAACACACATTCCACAAACGTATCACAATGCAAATAATTTCCAAAAAGATTCTTACTGGATTGCTGACTAGAAAAACATCATTTCCACATTAGAAACACTTTGTTCGCATACAAGGCAGCGGTCCTCTATCTGAAAGCCAGTGTGTGGACTTGGTAGATCTCCTTTGGGAAGTTCAGTTGCTGCTCCTCGTGGACGATGCGGAGGCCCGCTCGGCCCGCCAGACTGTGAAGTATTTCTAAGTCGCGGCAGACGCTGCTGTCCACCTCATCAGGGACCACGCCCTCATATGACACATTGTCCTTGATCATGATGAGGCCATTGGGCCGCAGAGCATTTTGGCAGCGTCGCAGGAACTCCACAAGGTGGTTGTCTGTCAGGTGGCCTGAGGGGAAAGAAGAGGAGGAAAGATTTTCATTGTAGAACACAGCACACGTTGAGTTGTATCTGTGGTCCATGTAGCAATGACTGAAGAAAAACTGAAACACTAAGCTATCAAACACTTGCAGCTGCTGCAGCAGCAGGGCTCTGACATCAGGATTATACTGTACTGTACTATACTATACTGTATGTTTCAGAACCAGTTAAGAACTCCCTAATGTACGTTTAAGTATGACAGACACCATACTCACTGATGGCACCCACAGAGGCAGACTTACCAATGACCCACTGGATCCAGATGACATCATAGCGCCCACTCTCTGGTACAAAGTCCTGCAAGCCGGTGCAGATGTAGTTGCCCACTCTCTTGCTCTCCTCTCCCAGGTACGTCTTGGCTTTGTCCAGGAACTCCTGCGTCACGTCCACCAGGTCCACAGTGTTGAACAGAGGCAGCAGCAAACGTTTGGTGATCCTCCCGATGCCTGCTCCACAGTCCAGAGCACAGCTCGTGCCTGTCTTCCCCTCTCCTTCCTTCAACAGAAAAAACACAAAGAGGCCACTGGTGGATAAAAGCTGTGCCACATTCTGCTTCTGTCAGAGTTAGAAGGCTTGGAAACAGCATAGAAACCAGTGAAGGTTACAACTGTAACAGTATAATTACTGATTAATAACTTTCCAAAGTTTGGTCCGATATTCAATCAAAATGTCTTATTCACGTATACTGAGCAATACAGCTAAAATCAATATTACAATATTATAGTGGTAGTGTGTCCCCTGTGCCGTCCACACCTCCACAGCTCTGTGTACCATGTCTTTCACATCACAAGTGGGTAAAAGCACTTGTTTTCCCAAGTCAGTGTCCCAGTTTGCATATCAGCCCCATGTTGGGGTCGATGATGCAATCATCTACCTGCTGCAGGAAGCCTACTCCTCCCTGGATAGACCCAACACCACATCATGTTCTTTGACTTCTCCAGCGCCTTCAACACCATCCAGCCCAGGCTGCTGAAGGCCAAACTGGAGAACGTGGGGGTGGATTCTCCCCTCGTCACATGGTTCGATGACTATCTGACGGGCAGACCGCAGTTTGTGAGATTACAGAACTGTGTGTCTGACCGTCTGATTGGCAACATCGGCGCCCCCCAGGGAACTGTGCTGTCTCCCTTCCTCTTCACCACATACACTGCAGACTTTAAGTACCGCACTGAGTCGTGTCATCTGCAGAAATTCTCTGATGACACGGCCATTGTGGGGCGTGTAGAGGGCGGGAGGGAGGATGAGTACAGGGACCTGTTCGGCAAATTTTGTTAAGTGGTGTGGGGAGAACCACCAGCAGCTGAACATGGCGAAGATGAAAGAGATGGTGGTGTACTTCAAGAGAAACAAGCCCCCGCCCTCTCCAGTCTGCATTGGTGGGACAGATATGGAAATAGTGAAATCATACAAATACCTGGGTGTTGTGCTGGACAATAAACTGGAGTGGTCTACAAACACGGAGGCAGTCTACAAGAAGGGCCTGAGCAGACTTTTCTTCCTGAGGAGGCTCAGGTCCTTTAATGTCTGCAACCGGATGCTCCGGATGTTCTGTCAGTCTGTTGTTGAGAGCACCATCTTCTTCGCTGTGGTGTCCTGGGGTGCGGGCATCAAAGCGAAGGACACCAACAGACTGAACAAACTCATTAAAAAGGCAGGGTCTGTTGTTGGCTCTAAGCTTGTCACCCTGGACTTTATAACACTCACTCCACAACACACAAATAATGCTCTTTAAATTATTATTACCGTAAATACTGCACCTTATCCTCTTGCACCTTATGTTCCACTTACCTTTTCTCTTCGTTACCTCAGTATTTTATTTTATTTACCTCAGTATTTTATCTACCTCAGTATTGTATTTTATTTTATAACTACTTAAGCATTTTACTGTATATAGTATTTTATTGTTCTTTGTATATTGTATATAGAACTTTATTGTTTCTATATTTGCCCTTATATTTTGATTGTATTTGTACTTAAATGTACCCGCTGCTATGATAACCTCATTTCCCCTCGGGGATCAATAAAGCTAGCTATCCATCTATCTATGTCCCAAGTAAAGATCCACAATTCCCAAGTCATGTCTCAAGTCAACACCAACAAATCCGAAGTCATGCCCAACAATTCCCAAGTCATGCCCAACAATTCCCAAGTCATGCCCAACAATTCCCAAGTCATGCCCAACAATTCCCAAGTCATGTCCCAAGACAAGACCAACAATTCCC
>NC_133226.1:380678-585678 GCF_040436345.1 Pagrus major | reverse complement strand
GTGTCCACCCTTGCAGTTGGTCTTGCCAAATACCATGTAGGCTACATTAGGAAAGTGGCATCACAGCTGAACTCTAATAATGAGCAGGTTAATGAGTTTCAGTTGGCTTGAGAAACTATAAAAGTACACCTATCATGTCTGCTGTTTTGTTGTGGATTTCAATCTATCAATCAATCAATCAATCAATCAATCAATCAATCAATCAATCAATCAATCAATCAATCAATCAACCAAGTTTAGGCCTGCATGACCTAAACATGCAGAACAATGTCATGGCCCTTTAAATTTAAACTTTGGTCTAAACACTGTTACATGTGAATTTCTGACCACTGCCACTTTTCTTTATCAGCAACTTTTACATCTCTCACATGTTTAGTAGCCCATCAAATCAGAATGACTCATATTGTTTTAATAATCTGCACAGTTTTCACAGAGAGTGCCCACAGACAAACTCTGGTATCTACAGCTGGCTTCAACCAAGTTAAAGGTAGCCTGTGTTGTTTTTGACCACTAGTATCACTATCAGCTTTTTTCAACTGGATCCATAAAAGTAAGGGAAACAGGTCTGAGAGTGTGCAGACGATTTAAATCCTGTCAATGGTTTCAGGTTATTCCACCTATTGCAAACAACAGCAGTGACGAAAAAGACTGCTGGCAAACTAACATAGATGTAAACAATGACAGATATTTTTTTATGAGAAGGAAATTAAGCAAGTGGTTGTTTTTCAGTCAAACTGCACTGCATTGTTGAAGACCAACAATTATAGATGCTTGACACTCAGAAGATGTTAAAATACATTGGAGAGATTATATGTAATCAGTAATCATCCACCTTTCACAGAGGACATTTTGATACATGAGAGTAACAACATACAGGTGTAAATAATTCCATTAAAGATGGCTGGATTTTAGGGTGCCACAGTAGCTCAGTTGGAGACTGTCTCCTCACTGCAGCGGCCCAGGCTTCAAGTCCAACCTGTGACCCTCTGATGCATATCACCCCCCTCTCTCTCATTCTGTTTCCTGTCATCTCTCTAAGCAGTCCTGTTGAATAAAGCCATTAAAAAGGCGGGGGAAAAAAAACTGATTACTGGGACAACAGGGACTTCAGTTACTATGATTTTCCTTCAGTGACAACTTAAAATGTGTGCTGTGAGAAGGGCCTCACTGACACCATGACACTGGTAGTGCTGAGCAGTGCTGTCAGTGTGTGTAACTCTGAGTTGGATGAACTTTAAAATGCTCTGGAGTACATACAGTCTGAATACTTTTTTAAACACCTTGTCATTTCTGCACACTTCAGTTACATGCTGGCAAGTGTCTTGCAGGAGAGCTGCAGTGTCATCATATAAACCACAGGAGGGCAGTGCAGTATAGAGCGTCACTGATCCTATCTTGGTTTGTGAAATGTTTGTCAGTTGTCAGTCTTGCTCTGCCTAAGTGTTTGCACTGTGAAACTGTGCCCTGCTGATATCTGACATGTAACACACTATCACCATCATGATTTCTGTACATGTGCATTCACCAAATAGTGCTTTATTCTCCTTTATTCCTACTTTATTAGTCTTAGAGTATCAATTTACCCAAGACTAAAGCCTCCAAGCCTCCAAAAGAACATTAAATGTCATCTGAAAATGAGACAATATCAGGTAAAAGGCCCCACTCCTGTATCCACAGACACATGCACATGGCAATTAAAGGATTTTTACAAAATAGATGCTGACCAACTAAAGATGCAGTTTACAGTCATATTAAAACAGAATAAATAAAGTGTGTAATTTTAAGCAAATCATCACTTTGTTCACAACTGGAGTGTTTGTCATTCTGACTGGAAACATCACAAATTGGCATGGTTCATCACGGCCTAGGACAGGAAGGCTCTACAGCGGCTGATTAAAACCACCCAGAACATCACTGGTGCCATCTTCAGAGCATCAGTGACATCAGTGAAGTTAGATGTCTGCACAGAGCCTAAAGATACTAAAAGGCAACACCCACCCAGACACAGTCTGTTCACCCTGCTGCCATCTGACAACAGGTACAGAAGTATTTGCTGCCATACCACCAGACTACAGAGCAGCTTTCCTCAGACTGAGACTCCTGAACTCATCATCACCACTAAAAATACTTTCCTTTTGTAACATAAAGGGACACCTTGGATTTCATTGTACAACCCTGTGTTGTAGAATTACACTTTACATGATACCATCACAATGTTTCTATGATGACTGAGACACTTCTCTCTGCTGATGAGGACTCTCCTGGTCTAAAAGCTCGGGAAGGACACAGAGGCTACAGTTACGCTGTGTAGCTGATTATATGGCTACATTGTCTATTTTTAAACCAGTTTGTGCAGAACTACTGTTTGCTACAGTGTCTCAGTGCAAGATTGTCTGTTTCAGGAAGTTAGAAAAATGATCAGATGCAGTCGGTCCAGATCCTGTGAGATGATCCAACAAGCACTTTGTTGAAATGTACTGGGGACTTGAGAGGCTGCTCCTAACCATCTTCAGTTTGGATTTTAATTACATTCAGTCTGGTTCATTCAACCTGTATAAGCCCTCTTTGAGCTTAAGAACTCAGCAACAGACACAATTGTATCCTTTGTTTTTACTATCTTTCATTAACCAGTAAGGAACACGAATAGTATCAAGGCTGAGCTGTCATACCTCCCCTGCACCAGTGAGGGGAGCTCGAGTGCAAGAAGCTTCTCTGTGGTTGGTGTCACTAGTGATTCAGTTCAGCTTGAGGATCTGGTGTTGAAGATTTGCTCATGTGTGTGCTGAACACACAGTATGCTGCTCGTGGAGAAGAGGGATATCAAACGTGAAAACTGTTAGAGGCTATGTGACAATACTATACATGTTTGTCTGTCCAGGTGGGTAGATGATACAGATACAGTGCATGAAAGCAGGAGGAAGTAAGATTCTCATCAGGTGGAAGAAGAATGTGATACAGAAACAATCCCCCAGTACAAACTAATAACATTCAATATATTTTCTATAGAAATTGTTATAGTGTCTTGTTTTTGTGCGGTTAGTACACAAGAGAGCAACTCAATTTCCTGCACTGTTCTGATATGTAATAGTTTTCCAAAGGAGTACTTCTTATTTTGTCAGTTTTCTGAGCTGCTCTTGGAGCTGCTTCACCATCACCCACAGTTGATGTTGATTTTTTCCTCTCTGGGCTGGGGGACAGCACATTCAGAAATGAAGTGGAATGAGTATGCATATTGACATCTTTGAGTACACTAAGTTTTTCACTTTTCCAGTGTGAACACATGGGCTATGGTAACCATAGCAACAATACTGATGTTTCACAAACGTGACCCATTAACTCACTGTTGACTCCAACCTAATCTGGGTTAAACTGCACACTTAAACAATGGATGATTTTAAAACAGTCTGCCTTGTCCTGTTTTGGTGAGTAGTCTTAGTATGAATGTGGTGATGCACTGTGAGCAGTCCTGATCATGGATTATCAAAGCAGGAAAATGTCATGTTGGATGTAAGTGGAAACAAGCTGTGAAAAAAACATCTCCACATAGAATGTATCTCCACATCAGTCTCAAGTGACCACTTGTGATCAGATGTCACTTCCTGCTCTATATGCAAAAACAGAAGTTCATGTAGGACATCTGCTGAATTTACAAGAAGGCCCAAATAATGAAGAATTTGTCAGAGACAGCATTTCACAAAGTTTATGAAGTTTCTCCTAACTCAACAACTCACTAAATTGATCTGGGGACTTTCTCCACAGGGACAAAGAAGTAGCCTATATTGGTTACTGTTTAGTCTATTTGTAAAATTTGACATGTTTAGCGTCAGTAAAATGTTTCTTCTTTCATATATTGACTGTAAATGGTGAAATTAGTGTAAACAGTGCGTTCAAACAGCTGCTAAATGTTGGCAGGTAAGACTTTAGCACTTTAGACACAGAAGCAGACAGGCTGGTACAGCCATGCTGCCACAAACTGTCACTTTTCACAAGGAAACAAACAACTTCATGTTTTGATTTAATGCTGAATTTACAAGAAGGCTCAAATGATTTAGAATTTGTTGTAGCCGTTTCATAAAGTTTTTTAAGTTTCTCCTCATGAAACAACTCTTAAAATCACTACATTTGTTAAGGGAGTCTGGTGATATTGTGGTCAGTTGAAACAGACAGTGTGTTCACAAACAGCTGCTTCTAACAATGACAGGTTCAGGGAGACCAGATATGTTATTTGCATTACAGCTAACCACACAGAGTCAGACAGCAAGTTTTGTGTGTACTAGAGTCCATTCTGCTGTTGTTGTGGCTTTTTCTTCTTCTTCTTCTTCCTCTACTTCTTTTTCTTCTTTTTATTTCACATGGTGAAACTGAGTGTACTGAGTCAGTTGAGTAGGCAGTTCTTCAGTTTTGCTCGGAAAACATTTGTATACTCACTGCTAAAAGAATGTGGTCACACCACAGTTGAAAGCAGTCTGAGTGAGTAATGATTCCTCAGTGCATCTTGGGGGTATTCACAGCTGTACTTAGAGCTGTCCACTTGTGAGTCATTCCCCTAAGATGCATGTCAATGGCAGCTGTAAAAAGGGCCTGAGAAGTAGAATTTTTTTAACAGCAGACGTCTTTTTGCAGGTTGTCCTCATCAGAAAAAACACCATATGGATCAACTGTGAGAGCAGCTTATTATGAACAGTATTAATGTTTCTTATTAGGCAGTGAGCTCTAGTGGCTGTAGTTATTATTACAGCAGCACAGGAGGAAGTCAGGTGAAGTATTATAAAGAGTGACAAAGTCTGTGTAGAGGCAGATGGTTGGCTCAAACACAAGACAACACAAGACCTTCACCCAGGAGACTGTTTGTATCCAATGAAATCAAAAGTAAATGGGGAGTTATTTTAACTTAGTAGCATCGGGAAGTTACGTCACATATGTTACATAACTTAGGTTGCATATGTAATGTAGTTATTTTAAGCGAAACCACATTGTTTCCCTATACCTAACCAAACTGCAATGTATGACAAAGATCCAGTACACCTGTCGCTGGTCCATGCAACAGTAATGTTGTTCTGTTAACAGTGTTAGATGTTGTTTTGGGGGTCACTGGCGATCAACCTCTTCAGTCATCATTGCAGGAAAAGCACAGGCCTAACTGATAACAACAGAATGACATTTGTTTTAACCTGTCATTCACACATCCAGCAGACACAGAGAACCATTCTTTTGGAGTCATGTTTGTGTCCACCTGATGAATATTTACTCTCCTTTTAGCTCTGTGTTTGGTCTCCACCATCTCCTGAGAAAAAAATATCTGGCTCTTAGCAGCTAAATGTTTCACTCTGTTCACCAGCTAGTCTCTGACTTTGTCTGCTGTTTGGTGCAGAACAGGTGTACAATTGTATAAAGTGTACACTGTATTCACTGCTTTTTCTCTGAAAACAGCTGCCTGCTGTGACAAAAAAACAACACTATGAGAGTAGGAAGGTATTGTTTTAATTGTTCTCATTGTGTGAGGCACTTTGTGTTACTTTGATGTATGAAAAGTGTTATACAAATAAAGTTTGATTGACTGAAGAGGAGACCAAGCTCTTTCCTGTGATGTGATGTTATATGTAATGCGTTATCTTTGTGTCTGACAAATCATGTTTCAATGCAGGTGTCTTTAGTCCATGTGGGCTGGGCAAATTCATTAAACAGCGCTACTGCTCTCTTTCCACATACTGCTAATGGAAGATGTTCCTTGACTCTGAGTGTCTGAGTGTGAGACAGACGGTAGAGAGAACAATAACAAGTAAAATGACGTGGACAGCACATGGATCAAATAAGACAAAAAGGTAGAAAAAGATGATTAAAAACATTGTTGTGAGATGTGAGAAACACGCTTCAAGGAGGGATGAGAATTGGACAGAGCTCCACAGTTTGGGCTGTTGCACAGTTGCATCGGTGCATTTTCTCATAAATATTTGAGGGAGGTAAACTGCCCCTCAACACCGCCATCCTGCACTCACTGCTGTGGTTTGAGACAGAGAAAAGAAATTGACCTTGCCATTACCTCACTTCTGACATGATTTAAAAAAAACAACTGCTCCCGTGAAAGAGTGCAAAATCACTCACTTTTTTCATGGCTTGCTAAACTAATACAGTGGGTGGATCCAGGGCATTGGTGTCTCTGTGTATAGACTACTTATTGTTATACTGCAATTACCAGGCCGGTTATTTTATATTTTTTCCTTTTATCAACAAAACCCATGAAAAGACTAAAACCAACGACACTTTTACTTTCTGACTTCCCACTTTATCCGTGGCACCCAGCCCTGAGCCAATTGGTTCCTTCTGAAGATGTACATCTTTAAAAATGGCTCACAAAGATACTGTATATTTTAAAAAATGGGTCCATAATTTTGTAAAACAGTTGTGTACTGTAGTCTCTACCAGTACAAACAGTGCGTTTGTTGGAGACTATTTACAGCAGTGGATTAATCCACATTTGGCGCTCTAGTGAGTATTTGGGGCAGCACGATGGTGTGTGTGGCATTGAGTCAGAATACACCCAGTGCGGCTCATTCATTAGCTCTATGACTCTTTCAGTTTTATTAGCACACAACTGAAAAAATGAAGGACACATACATTTGGACAGAACCTCAACACAAAGAATGAGCCACCCTGTAGGCCACTTCATAGACAGACATGTCAAAGGTCACTGAACTAGTTATTGGGAGTGCTACTCACTTTGTAAAAACTGTTGTATTGTCCAATGAAATTACACTATCTGGTTTCATCATGGGATATGGAGGATCAATTATTTCTGTAGCTTGCATACACAAAGTGATCTCAGCCTCTGCACCACAGATATTTACTATTCTTTTAAAAAACAGCATATTCTCAATTCTGCTACAAATAACTGTCATTTTTCTTGATTCTGGCAGCCCCTGTGGACTAAAGCAGTATAAGCACCACCCTGTGTCTGTTTCATTTGGCTTGTGCTTGTGTGTGTTTGTTTTGAAAGCTATTGAAAGAAAGAGGCAACATAGTTTTAATACTATTTTACTCAGATTACTTTTTTGTGGCAACAACAAACATAACGCATTCATTTTGAAATTCAAGTAATCTGTTTAGTTTTAAATAAGTAATCCATTACTCTGATTCCCTGCTCCTTCTGTTACCACAGTAATAAAATCCCTTATGCATTTGCACTGTTTCCGCTTCCTACTTCTCAGCTGTAGTTTTGTTGTGTCAGTGTGAGTTAGCTCAATTAGCATGTTGGCAGTGAGGGCAGGACACAGTCTTTGCGAAGTGCATTGGTTCATTAGTCACATGTTGAAACATGATGTATTAAAGGCTACATATATGAGCCCATATTTTCTTGACTGTTAAGTTTACTGTCTGATCGTTAGCAGCCAAATGGCTGTGCAGCTGCTACCTGTCAGCTACCATCAGCTTCTGTTTACTCAAATAATTCAATCTTTTTCATTGCAAATGAAAAAAATATCAGGTTTAATGAACTTGTTAGCCTTACCCACAATATGTGTGATTTTATGTTTCATAAATAACGAAGATGAAGCTATTGCGTCTGCAGATTATGTCGTAATCATAGAATGATATTCAATGTCAGTCAATACATTTAAAGGAAGACGTATACAAGGAGGCACAAAAGGCAACGTAAAAAAATGTTACTTTTCCCAGCGGGTAACGCTGTAACATATTGAGTTATTTTTTAATGGCAGTAATCTTGTAATACAACAAGCTACTTTCAAAAGTAACACTACCCAACATCTGCTGTAATCAACAGTAGTTAGAAGCACAGTAGATGCTCCTCATCCTCCAGAAATGACTTCACATCTTGGCTGAGCAGTTGCCCTGCTAGCTTTGTGTGGAAATGAGCCTAGGTCTGCACATCATTAGCAGCAGACACAGAGACAGATGGAGGTGTGGTCCACCCATGAGGCACAGAGAGGGAGCTAGGCAGAGGGGGGGAGACAGACAAAGAGACAGAGGGAGATGCACAGTGAGACAGACACAGATACATGGCTATTCAAACTCTGCTGTTCTATCCCAGTCTTATTGGAAAGCTGTCCACAGTGAACTCAGCACTGAAATTAGATATTGATCCTTCCAACCCGCCCCCCACCCCCCACCCCCTTTCCTCTCTAGCTTTTGGACTGCACATTTTCCCTTTTGGTGATTCCTTCTCTTTTATTTAGTCCTCTTCTCTCTCTTCATCTTTCTCTCCGTCACTCTTGGGATTCTTGTCATTTATGCATCCTTGCTTCCATCACTTGAATCCTCCCACTTAGGAAGGATGTAACACTCATCTTCAGAATGGGACATTTTGAGATTTCACTTACCATTATATCATATTCTCTCATTTCTATATGTCAGAACAAGAGATATATAAGCATAAAGTACTATGTAGTAATATATGAGGTCTTTATTTAGTAAGGATAAGTGAATGACACAGATATATTAACTGGTTATTTGGCAAATCCATCTTGACACAGGACTTCTAGCTAGTAGCTTGTTAGCCTTCTCACTGTCTTGTGATCAAACAATCGAGTCAATAGCATGTCCCGCCCCTGTCTTTTACCACTTTTACACCAACATTAGAGTGTATACGCAGGTTTTATAAATTCAGTTAAACCTGCTGATGATAGACGTTTCACTTTTCACATTACCTGGATGTGTGTTTTGCCTTTCTGTTGTTTTTTTCTTCTTTGTCGTGCCATTCATCCTCATGAACACACTGGGAAAAACATGAAGCAGCAGATCACATACCTCATCAGACCACATCCAGGAGATGTTACAGCTGTTTTAAAAAGTCTTCATCAATAATAGCGCAGGACCTCGCTAATATGTTGCACTGGTTAAACCAAGAGGGCACTGAAACTCAGCTAACTGAGCTAATAGCCCATAGCAGAGCTAACGTTAAACAAACTGCAGGACAGAGAGTCTGTTCAGAGGAACATGAAACTTTTGTTTCCTTAGAAATACAACATGTAAGAATTCTGCATTAAAATGTCTTGACTTGTGTTCTTATATTGTCCCAAATGATTCTAACAATGTTCAAACCAGAGAAATCCACAAGTTGATTCAAGCTAACAGTGCGTTTCAATAGATCACCACTGCTACTTCTGTGATAGGGAAGTTGGTGAACGAGACTAAATGTAATGTGAATAAAACATTACATCATTCTACCATGTACACGTGCAGCTCATGCAGACAGTGTGTTCAGCCCGCTACATAAACACCCCAAACAACAGAGCTCAGTTTCATTTTCTCCGCAAACATCTTGTGTTTTGATAGAGAGCCCCCTTATGGCATAAGTTACATATTGTATGCTTAAATTTGTCCCCCTTCTGTAATGCTGGAATCTAAAACATCATTTAGGTTGTTTACAGCACAATAACGTCTGATTTTAATAGATGGAAGTCAAATAATAATTTTGTCTGTAATAGTGTGCTTGAATTTACTAGGCTACTGAAAATGTGTTGGAACTGAAAATTACTGAATACAGTTTTAGCAGATTTTTTTTTCTTTTTGTTTTTAAATAAATTATGTTGTTTTGCTTGTTAATGTCTCCTTGTATTCCTTTATTAAGAAGAAAACATGTCATTTGACACATTTTACATTTTCTTTATGGGCTCCTAATTTTTTCAACTTAGGAGAACATGTGCTCATTGGGAAAAGAGTTAGCATCAAACCCTGCAACCCCACAGGTTTAAAATTATATGCACGCTTATGAGAAAATTACCCTACTTCTCGTTTGATTTCACATTTGAACAGTCTACCAACGAGTTTATGGTCTCTACCGCTAATGACATTTGTTTTGTAAATGATGGTCCCATTTAGAGTAAAATTGGTGATAAAGCAGGATGTGTTTTAGGGTGCTGCTACCTTGTGATTGACAAGTCAATATCACAGCTTGTCCACAGGTTGTCAGTCAGATCCAATCAGGATATCCTCCCGACCTCTACCCTCTCATCCAAATGTGGTCACTTCTGGCTTCAACAAATCAAGATGGCGATGGCCGTAATGCCAAAGTCGAGGCTTCAAACTGGTAGTCCACAAATTTACCGGTGACGTCAGTGTACATTACACTTTTTTCACACATGTAGCACACAACAAGAGACAGGGTTCTTTCACCTTTTGCAAAGTCAAATACAGACACATTCAAAGCACTTTCATGGTGTTTTCCAGCTTTTCCAGCACCTTACAGGTGTCGTGAACAGCAGCCACGAACAAAACAACCTGCTGAAGTACAGTACAGTCAATACTTTGCAGTGAGAAGCAGAAGAAGCAAGTCTGGATGAGAACATGTTTGGCAGCACCGTCAGCTGCTCTGGGATGCTTCTCTCACTGGTTGTTGTGGTCCAGCTCAGAAAGTACTCATGTAATCATCCAGATTTGAAATCCTAGATATTAAACACATTTGATTTTTGTGATTCTGCAAGCAGTTCGGGAGGTTCAAGACTGGATCTGTACACTCCTCACATTACCTGATAATCTGGGCTGAACTTCAATACAGACCAAGCTTCTAGACCAGATTTTTCCTCTGATTGTCAGGCTGAAATTGGCTTGAAACTAGTCTTCTACCACTTTTACATCAAAATTAGCGTGTATACACGATAAACCCACTTAAAACAGGCGACTGACTCTATTAACATTGGCAGGAGGCGAGTTTGTCTTTCTGTTATTCTTTTCCTTTGTGTGTCATGTTCATTGTCATGAATACCGGGAAAACAGAGAGCAGACCTCATCACACTTCTCCAGAAGGCGTTAAACTCAAGTCTTAATCATAATATTCTGAATTAGACTGTAATAGAGACCAGTGGTTCCATGTTAAGTTGTGTAGGCTTTTTGACAAAGAGAGTAGTTAAATTATTTAGTTAAATGTGTTATCTGAGAGTATTTTGTATTTCATCTTTAAGTTTCACTAACTTAACAACTAAGTGGAAAATGATCGATACTCACCTGTTCCTGGTTGTCTCTTCAGCATAGGGCCGAGGCAATCGAGTGAGTCAGGCCCAAACACCTGCTTAAGACCACCAGGATTAAACTATTTAGAGGAGGGAGGGAGTAGAGATGCAAACAATACTGATTTATGTGATAAGTTGGAAGGTATGTGTTATCAATTAGCAATATGATTTATGTTCATGTAAATACTCATTCTTTGTATTTTGTGGTTGTATAATTGTTGGTTTTGTGTAAATATTTATTATTCTTATGGTTGTGGACCACTGTGGTAGTGGTCTGCTCCACCAAATGACCTGCAGCAGGGTGGGTACTTAAGGTATCTAGTTGCTTTCACTGATGTTTGGTGTCAGTGTATCACGGTGTCTGTATGAAAGTCAATGAAGTGTGTGTTGCCTTTTACCTCTGTGTTACGTCCCTCAGTGAGAAAACTTAAAGCCACCTTCAGTCCATCCAACATAGACACATCGTTTATTCCAAAACTGATAATGGAAGGTTCTAAGGAGTGAGACATCTTGCTTCTTTATAATCTGTGTTGAGACTTGCACATGCTCAGTAGTGATCAGGCAGCTGACGGGTTCAGAGACCACAGAAACCACAAACAGCGGATATCTTTAATTTCAGGCTCTCTTCAAAACTCAGCGTTGACTGAATGTTATTGAAGATGAGCCAACATGCCAATCACGGGACACATGGCTGTAGCCAGCAATGAGTAATTATTTCCTAAAAATATTATATATATTATTTATATATAGTTGATTTAATACATAAAATTAGAATTTAAAAAATCAACGGCATATAAATATAATCAGACGTTGAAATGTCTCATCAGTCCTTTAAGTGTCTGTATGGCAGCACTACTATTATAAATCTATTATTTTATAAATTTGTGCACAATACGTGAAGAGGCTGTTGGTCAGCTGGTCCCAGGTCTGCTGGCGCTCTCTTATTCTACCACAGCTATGCCTCCACATGACTGTTCAAGGCAGCATAATGATAAAAGCTGCAACAGGAGTTTGGCTTTCAAATTGCTCTGACTGCTAATATTTACAGAGGAATTACCAGCACACAGTGCAGCAGGCTGCAGCTGTGAAGTGATCAGAGCACCGGGCTGACAGAGAGCAGTACGCGTGTCTGCTGTGTTAAAACTTATAAGTTGAATATATACACACCGTACATGCTTCAAAACTACCATTACTCCTGCTTTTAATGTAGTGAAATATTCAAGCTAACGTGTGCATTTAATTAGTCAGCTCACTGCTGTAGTCTGATGAAGAGAAAAGCAGACACCAAATTATGCACACGAAAAAAGGACAAACTAGTGATGTAATGTTTCAACCACAGAAAGATAGCAGACTGATTTGGCCACATCTCTAATCTTACTGTCATGTCGTGATTGGACAGACCAGATGTGTGTGTATGTGTGTGTGTGTGTGTGATGGGAGGGGGGCAGGGGTATTCATCAAAGTTTAAAGACACTGTAACATGTTGACACTCTACAGACATGATCTATAGGTCGCACTTTATTTTACAGTACATTAATAAGACATAACAGGCCGTACTTTGTATCAAATTAGACAAAAACAATACACTAATAAGACGTAACAAGACATACTTTGTATCAAATTAGACAAAAACAATACACTAATAAGACGTAACAAGACGTACTTTGTATCAAATTAGACAAAAACAATACACTAATAAGATGTAACAAGACGTACTTTGTATCAAATTAGACAACTAGAAATAATGTAATGTTAATTAGACAGTAAACAAGAAAAGTTAAATTGTTATTAGACACCATATACCCTGCCCAAATTATGCTGTAATCAGAAACTGCATATAAAGTCTTATTACTTAAATTATAGGCTACTATACTGAGACACTATTATACCAAATTATACTGTAATCACAAACCTATTCGGAGATCCTAATACACTATAAGACACCATTTTACAAGATCTTAGTCTAATAAGAAATCACACACAATGCCATATCAGATCCAAAATATGCTAGTTAGAAGCTATTCTACCCTCACTACCAAATTATGCATTTAATGCTACCAACATCGGCCTATAGCTTAATTAGACGAATTTACTGCCATATTATATTGGGCATGGCCTTTATAATAGGCTATTTGGACAAAACACACAGAGTTCAGAGGAAAATGCATTTATTTAAGCTTTAGTTAACATAGTTTCACTTTCTTACAGAGACATTTATAGATCATTAGAAGAAAACGGTACCTTAACAAAAGTCAAACCACATCAGTTAACACCTGGTTGCTACTACACACGTCCCTGGTAACCTGGATGTTCTCCGGAGTCTTGTGGAGTTTGTAGGTGGCTTCCTCGACGCTCTACTCCCATAGTTAAGACATCAGACCATTTAAAGCCATGTCACTATCCAACCCCAGTAACATTAGACCAGCTATTGAAGCTGCCAGGACATTGCATCTTTATTTCCCACTGTTAGACCCTTACTACAGTCTTATTAGACTTACTTAGAGGATAATTTGTGGCACATTACAACAGAACTGCACTGTAAAATAAAGTGGTCCTTCTCACTGTTAGACCCTTATTACAGTCTTATTAGACTTATTTAGAGGATAATTTGTGGCACATTACAACAGAACTGCACTGTAAAATAAAGTGGTCCTTCTCACTGTTGGACCCTTATTAGACTTACTTAGAGGATAATTTGTGGCACATTACAACAGAACTGCACTGTAAAATAAAGTGGTCCTTCTCACTGTTAGACCCTTATTACAGTCTTATTAGACTTACTTAGAGGATAATTTGTGGCACATTACAACAGAACTGCACTGTAAAATAAAGTGGTCCTTCTCACTGTTAGACCCTTATTACAGTCTTATTAGACTTACTTAGAGGATAATTTGTGGCACATTACAACAGAACTGTACTGTAAAATAAAGTGAACTCCTTCTCACTGTTAGACCCTTATTAGACTTTCTTAGACGGTCGCTTTTCTGACCCTTGTCAGTGCTCCAGTGCTCCAGACAATGCGTCACTGTGGCCCTCTCTTCACACAGGGGCCTCCACAGCTGTTAGTAGCGGAGCTCTAGCTCAAACACACGCTGCTCGTGAGGAGCTGATGGTCGCTCTCTGGAAGTCCTTCTCTGGAGGTTTGCTGGGCTATCGAAGCTTTCAGAAAAACAACATTATTTCCTAAATTTATGAACAGATGCCAGTCAAATAACTGAACTGCTCAGTGACGTTCACTGAACAGCTAACCAGTGTAGCATCCCCGGCTGAATGATGGTCATACTCTCTAACTGATGGTCCAAAGTGTTTATTGCAGGAACCTTGTACACTTGAACACACCGTAAGAGCTATGAAAAAAGTATGAAAAATAAAGGTAATTATCTTCCTTCATGACCTTTTTGCATCATAAATTCACTCAAAATAAAATTATGTATTTTCGTATTTAGCTGCATCAATCACTGTTACATTCACGGAAAAATCACATTTTAATCTGCTTTAACTTTAATGACAACCTCTATTAGAGAGCTGTATGTATTGTTTTTAACTTAAAATAAAACCAGTACATTTGTATTAAATATGAACCTTTAACTTTATATATTAAAGCCAATACAAACCAACCATTATATTAATAAACATAGAAATGAAACGACCAGCCTCATCTCCGTTCTTTTGACCCGACAGGATAGCTGAGCTAATGCTCATTAGCGTTCCCGCTAGCTCAAACAAGCTATATCAAACTGTACAAAACCATAAAAGTTACCGCGATCTGAACTAAACATTGAACATATCATGAAACGATATGACAACAAACCTTGTGCCCTTTATCAGCCAGGTGCTAAGTAAACAAAATGATTGTTTTCATCACTTTCAGCAAACACCGTGCAGGCACACTTCCAACACGCAGACACACACTATCCACAAGAACACCAGATGTTTTCGGTTCACAGCGAGACGCTTTCAAAATAAAAGTCCCACATTTAGCGTCTAATATAATTAATGAAATAATAACCCAGCTTCAAAGAATATCAATAAACTAAATGAAAACAACATGTTCTTAGAAACAAGTGTGTTTTGTCCGACTATTATAAAGGCCATGCCCGATATAATATGGCAGTAGGCTACATTCATCTAATTAAGCTATAGGCCGATGTTGGTAGCATTAAATGCATAATTTGGTAGTGAGGGTAGAATAGCGTCTAACTAGCATATTTTGTATCTGATATGGCATTGTGTGTGATTTCTTATTAGACTAAGATCTTGTAAAATGGTGTCTTATAGTGTATTAGGATCTCCGATTTGGTTTGTAATTACAGTATAATTTGGTATAATAGTATCTCAGTATAGTAGCCTATATTTTAAGTAGAAAGACTTTATATGCGGTTTCTCATTACAGCATAATTTGGGCAGGCTATATGGTGTCTAATAACAATTTAACTTTTCTTGTTTACTGTCTAATTACATTATTTCTAGTTGTCTAATTTGATACAAAGTATGGCTTGTTACGTCTTATTAGCGTATTGTTTTTGTCTAATTTGATACAAAGTACGGCCTGTTACGTCTTATTAGTGTATTGTTTTTGTCTAATTTGATACAAAGTACGGCTTTTTACGTCTTATTGGTGTATTGTTTTTGCCTAATTTGATACAAAGTACGGCCTGTTATGTCTTATTAATGTACTGTAAAATAAAGTGCGACCCAATATTATTTTAACTTAATAGAGTATTATAATAATGTAACATTTTGTTCACACTGGAGAGATACAAACTGTGAATATTGCCCTGGTGTATATGAGGCAGATGATGATTTGTCATTTCATCACAAATAAATACGGACGTCTGTTTACCTCTTTACCTGAAGAAGACATCTGGGGTTCAAATAATCAGATCAGTCAGATCACATCAAATAAAGACAGTAGTGTGCGTGGTGTTTTTTCTTTGTTAAGTACTGTAGTGAGGGAGTGACGTGGGGCGGAGGAACTCCCCGGAGTGGGGGGCAATCAAGGGCTGATGCAGTTCACCTGGGAGGGGGAGGAGACCCACCGGGGTCAGCGGCTGGGAAGAAAAGAGGCGGTGGAGAGAGCGCGGGGAGGAAGAGACGGGAGGACGTGAGAGCCGTCGGCCTGAGCTTTTGGGAGCCAGTGGCACTGTGGCGGGTGGGTGCTGTTCGCAGCTTATAGTGCTGCCGGCAGTGAAGACAGCTGAGTAGGGGAGTTCGTCGTGTCGATCAGTCCTGTATCAAGAGGGGAGGCCAGAAACCTCCTTTAGGTAGCGAGGGACCGGGAAGTAGCCGTGCCTTACCTGTGCTCTCATGCAGCAGCCACATCAGTGACGCCGACTACGCTGAACGACTCCACGCCTGCCAGCTGAGCAGCCTTTTCTCCGGTGCACAGCCCAGTTCCATTGCCTAGGCCCCACGGGGGGGTCTCGTCACCAGACCGGGGCAGGATAAGTCCATTATTTTAATGATTCTCATATAAACTTACTTGTAGTCTTGTCAGTTAATGTCCGAGTGTTATATGATTTCCCTCTTAAAGAAAGGTTTTTAATTAACTGACGTCAGTGTGCCAGCGGCCCCGTTAAGGGCAGCTCATTAGTCTTGCAGCGCTCTATCTCCCCCTAGTGTTAAGAGTGGGGTTCGACCCTTTATGTTGTAGTGGTCCCTAAGGAGCCAGTGTGATTTTGAGCTCCCATTGTGTGTAGTGTGATACCTGTTCTAGTTGCTGTGCAGTGATTTGTGTGCAGTGTCCCTTTTTGGGTGTGTTCTCTTGTGTGCAGTGTTGGTGTCGCCGGATGGTGGAGTTACCTGCCTGACCTGCTGGAGCTGCCCTCATTGGCCTGCTGGATGCAAACGTCCCTAACTTAAAAATTAATTGGAAATAAAGATTGTCTATTTTTATACATATCTGTCTGTGGTGGGTGCTCTCTGACCTCTAATACCGGACCAGACCGGGTTAACAAAGGTGGTGGCAGCTTGACGCTACTCTAAACATCTTAAACAACAAAATTTATTACACTGGTGGCAGCGGTGGGATGTTAAAATGATGCAAGCTACTGTGCAGGTATTACAACAGCCTCCTGGTGCAGCAACCCCTGTTAATCCCTCTAGACCATCCAGGAACTTTGATGCCAGTCCTGGAGCTGTTCCAAGTGCCCCCTCTAGGCGTAGAGTCAGTAGGCAGGCTGGGGTGTGTTGGGAGTGTGGATGTGACCGACACATGCGCCGCGACTGCCCCTATGTGCAGGGAAACTAAAGGGGGTGGGCACAGCAGGCCAAATGCCTGCCCCCTTGGCTGTGACTCGGACTTTGGCCTCTAGCAACCGTAAGGGTAGCCATATAGCCGCTAAAGTGGGGGGGGTGGATTTTCAAGTGTTAGTGGATAGTGGTGCTGACCGCTCCATAATTCCCAGGGAGTTATGGATGACTATTACAAAGGGGGCGTGCAAATTGACTGACTATTCTGGGAATGTATCTGCTGCTAATGGGGGGGGCATGTGTATATCTGGGGTATGGCAGACTGTTTGTCAGTTTGATTCCTTAGCCCTAGTGGCCGAGTTTTTGGTCGCTGATGTTCCATCTAGTGATATTCTGTTGGGCTTCGACTTCCTGTCTAAGTATGGTGCTGTGATTGATTATAAGGGGAGGGCTGTTCGCTTGATGGGCAAGACCTTACCCCTGCTGTTTTCAGAAGATCCTGAGAAGCCTCGCACTGTGGTTATCAAATCTGACACTGCAGTGCCACCGCGGAGCGAGGCTATCCTGCCTGGCATGATCACAAATCCCTTCAGGGAGCATGTGGAAGGTATGCTCGAACCCTCAACCTCACTGTCTGATCACTGTAATGTTTTGGTTGCTCGAGTTGTGTGTCAAGTAGAACAAGGGATTGTCCCAATTCGTGTTATCAATGTGACAGATGAAGAACTGATTTTGAGGGAGGGCATGAAAGTTGGCACCCTCTACGCTGATATTGAAGTGGGGGATGAGTTGGGGGAGGTTAATGGGAGGAAGGGTCAGGAGCCCTCGTGGTCTGTAGATGCTCTGGTTGAGAAGTTGGGGCTGAATCAGAAGGGGCTGGGAAATTCAGACCAACAAGCTGTTCATAATCTGTTGTGTAAACATCTTTCTGTCTTCAGTACAGGTGATACAGATCTAGGGAGGACCCCCCTTGTAAGGCACACAATTGACACCGGAGATGCCAAGCCTGTGAAATTGCACCCACGTCGTGTTCCTCTTCATTTACAGGAAGAATGCGCAGAACACATTAAACAGATGCAGGCGAGTGGTATCATCCAGCCCTCCTGTAGCCCATGGGCTGCCCCGGTAGTTCTTGTGAGGAAACGGGATGGGGGTCTGCGTTTTTGCGTTGATTATCGCCGGTTGAATGACCTTACCAGAAAGGACGCCTACCCCCTCCCCCGAATCGATGATGCCCTAGATAGTCTACACAAAGCTTGCTGGTTTTCGACTCTTGACCTTGCCAGTGGTTACTGGCAGGTCGAGATTGATTCTGAAGACCAACATAAAACTGCCTTTATAACTCGGCAGGGGTTGTTTGAGTTTAATGTGCTCAGTTTTGGCCTTTGCAACGCACCAAGCACATTTCAGAGGCTCATGGATGTGGTTCTGGCTGACCTGCAGTGGACCACTTGTTTGGTCTATCTAGACGATATTATTGTGTTCGGCCGCACATTCATGGAGCACCTGTCACGCTTGGATGAAGTGTTGCTTAGATTGCGCCAGGCAAACCTGAAAGTGAAGCCATCTAAATGTAATTTGTTTTCTACTCAGGTGCAGTACCTTGGTCATATCATCTCGGCAGAAGGGGTGGGTGCAGATCCAGCTAAAGTTCAGGTAGTAAAAGAGTGGCCCACACCTAAAAATCAGACAGAGGTGAGAAGCTTTGTGGGACTAGCATCTTACTACCGGCGCTTTATACAGGGGTTTGCAGAGATGGCGCGTCCTCTACACCAGTTAACAGAGAAGGGCCGGCGTTTTAAGTGGTCTGAAGCTTGCCAGAATGCCTTTGAACAGTTGAAGGCTCACTTGGTGTCAGCCCCTGTGCTGGCTTATCCAGATCCTGCAAAACCTTTTATTTTAGACACCGATGCTAGTGATGCAGGAATTGGTGCAGTTTTGTCACAGGAGGGTAATGGGGTTGAGCATGTTGTAGCTTATGCCAGTAGGGCGCTATCCAAGCAGGAAAGAAAGTATGCCACCACCAAAAAGGAGTTGTTAAGTATGGTAACATTTACAAAGTATTTCAAGCACTACCTATTGGGGAAGGAGTTCATATTGCGTACTGATCATAACTCTCTTAGGTGGCTACATAATTTCCAGGGCCTGGAGGGACAGCTGGCTAGGTGGGTGGAACAGTTGGCCAGTTTTCAATACCAAATTGTCCACAGGCCGGGGAAATTACATGCCAATGCAGATGCCATGTCGAGGCTGCCTGCCTTTAAAGCTGAGCTGCCCCGGTCTGGCCAAGTACTGTGTGACACTATGGAGCAGCACCTTCTAGATCCCAGTGTGTGTGCTGTGCAGGAGGGGGGGGCTAGTCCACCAGCAGGTCAGGAATTGGTTGGTGACGAAATAGCAAAAGCCCAACAGGAGGACGATGAGCTGAAGCAGTTGATTGAGCTTAAAACACAGGGGAAGGTTATTCCTGAGAACTCGCCCTTGCAGAAGTATGCTCCTGTGTGGCCTCAACTTCAGATTAGGGATTCACGTTTGGTAAGGGTGCCCCCTGCAAACACGGATGCAGCATCCCAGGTTCAGGTTGTTCTCCCACAGGCCCTGGTCCCTAAAGTTTTAGCTCAGTTGCATGACTCCCCGACAGGTGGTCATTTAGGGATACAGAAATTGCAAGGGAAAGTAAAGGATCGCTTTTACTGGTTGGGGTGGTTTGGTGATGTGAAAGAGTGGTGTAGACAGTGTGTTGATTGTGCCTCCAGGAAGATTCAGGGTCGCGCTCCTCGCGCCCCCCTCCAAATATCCACAGTGTCAAGACCATATGAAAGAGTGGCACTTGACATTTTGGGCCCGTTGCCAGAGACATCTCGCAAGAATAAGTATGTTTTGGTTGTCGGGGATTACTTCTCCAAATGGACAGAAGCATATCCCCTGCCTAATCAAGAGGCCCATACTATTGCTAAAGTGTTAGTGGAGGAGTGGGTGTGCAGATTTGGGGCCCCCCGTAGTATTCATTCTGACCAGGGGCGGTCTTTTGAGTCGACCTTGTTCAGGGAAGTGTGTCAACTTTTGAATATTCACAAAACAAGAACTACGCCATATCATCCCCAGTCGGATGGTCTAATTGAGCGATTTAGCCGTACATTGTTGTGTATGCTGTCACTGTTTGTGGAGGAAAATCAGTCCAATTGGGACACTTTGTTACCATATGTAATGATGGCATATCGCAGCAGTGTACACGCTAGTACAGGTTATACTCCATATAAGGTACTGTTTGGGCGGGAGATGGTACTGCCAGTGGACATAATGCTTGATGTGGGGGCTGGGGAAGCATTTTCTTCAGTCAGTGCATATGTCGGCCAAATCAGCAAAAGACCAATTTTGACTTTAAAGCGAGTCTTCAGTTTTATTCTGAAGGGGAACTTGTGTGGGTTCTTAATAAGGCTAGAAGGAGGGGATTGTGTCCTAAACTGCAGAGGCGGTTTAAAGGTCCCTATAAGATAGTAGAGAGAGTCACAGAAGTGCTGTATCGGGTGGCATTAGTTGCTGGGGGGGGTGAGTCAGTGATGCATTTTAACCGTCTTAAACCTTATTTGTCCCCTTGTCCAGGATCACCACCAGCCCAAGATGTCATAAGAGTTGGTCCTCCAAGGCAGTCCGAGGGGGTATCAAACCCGGGCGGAGGTGATCTGACAAGCAGGCAAGGAGCTGGTGGACCACCGCAAAGGTTGCCTTCTGGAGTGATGAGCGAAGGGGGCCCGCCTGGAGGAACGGGAGATGTTCAGGCACCAGTTCACCGCAGTAAAGAAATGGACACTGAGGTAGTTTTGGAACAGCCATGTGAGTCACCACTTTCCCTAACAGGGGGGGGGGATTGTCAACCTGACCCTGCACAAGGAAGACGCCCGGTCCGCGAGAGGAAGGCACCGGCGTGGTCAAGAGACTATGATTTGTCATGTTGACTCGAGGACGAGTCTTCTCCATTAGGGGAGGGAGGAGTGTAGTGAGGGAGTGACGTGGGGCGGAGGAACTCCCCGGAGTGGGGGGCAATCAAGGGCTGATGCAGTTCACCTGGGAGGGGGAGGAGACCCACCGGGGTCAGCGGCTGGGAAGAAAAGAGGCGGTGGAGAGAGCGCGGGGAGGAAGAGACGGGAGGACGTGAGAGCCGTCGGCCTGAGCTTTTGGGAGCCAGTGGCACTGTGGCGGGTGGGTGCTGTTCGCAGCTTATAGTGCTGCCGGCAGTGAAGACAGCTGAGTAGGGGAGTTCGTCGTGTCGATCAGTCCTGTATCAAGAGGGGAGGCCAGAAACCTCCTTTAGGTAGCGAGGGACCGGGAAGTAGCCGTGCCTTACCTGTGCTCTCATGCAGCAGCCACATCAGTGACGCCGACTACGCTGAACGACTCCACGCCTGCCAGCTGAGCAGCCTTTTCTCCGGTGCACAGCCCAGTTCCATTGCCTAGGCCCCACGGGGGGGTCTCGTCACCAGACCGGGGCAGGATAAGTCCATTATTTTAATGATTCTCATATAAACTTACTTGTAGTCTTGTCAGTTAATGTCCGAGTGTTATATGATTTCCCTCTTAAAGAAAGGTTTTTAATTAACTGACGTCAGTGTGCCAGCGGCCCCGTTAAGGGCAGCTCATTAGTCTTGCAGCGCTCTATCTCCCCCTAGTGTTAAGAGTGGGGTTCGACCCTTTATGTTGTAGTGGTCCCTAAGGAGCCAGTGTGATTTTGAGCTCCCATTGTGTGTAGTGTGATACCTGTTCTAGTTGCTGTGCAGTGATTTGTGTGCAGTGTCCCTTTTTGGGTGTGTTCTCTTGTGTGCAGTGTTGGTGTCGCCGGATGGTGGAGTTACCTGCCTGACCTGCTGGAGCTGCCCTCATTGGCCTGCTGGATGCAAACGTCCCTAACTTAAAAATTAATTGGAAATAAAGATTGTCTATTTTTATACATATCTGTCTGTGGTGGGTGCTCTCTGACCTCTAATACCGGACCAGACCGGGTTAACAAAGGTGGTGGCAGCTTGACGCTACTCTAAACATCTTAAACAACAAAATTTATTACAGTACTTTACTTTAATCCCCGCTAGAGCCACGGTGAACTGTGTAAACCTTTATATTAAGGTCCTTGTAATAAGTGTTTGTTAATAGGAAAAACACTTGTAAGTCGATTATTATCGATGATTATTATTATCAACAAAGGATTCACTGACTTTAATAAGAAATTATTCTCACTCCAATAGCTGCAAAAAGCATAGCTGACTGCTAATAAATGCATAGTAAAGTAGTATCGATCTTAATAAAGCAGCAAAAAAGCTTAGTGAAGGTTGAATAGTGATATAAAAGATAAGTTTTTTAATGTCTATAAACTGTTAACATTCTTATAGTCAGTAGGCGATTTGAGGGGGGATGAGGGGGGATGCCGTCCCCCTTGTTAGCAAAATTGCCAAAAAGCATCCCCCCTTGTTAACCTGCCATCACTCTCCATCCCCTAGTAGCAGAAAGTGTGTTACAAATCACAAGCGGCCGCGATCGACGGCGCACAGTGGAGTCAAGCCGTGCACGGCTGCTTTGCATTCCGGCTGCCTGGTCGATTTTTGACGGAAGCCGCAACAAGCTGCACAGAGCAGATCGTGCCGGCAGGAAGTCAGAGACACAGGAACGGCATAGAGCATCCGGTCAATTTTCAAAATAAAACACCCTGTGCAGACTCCCGATTGCATGAAAACGAAAAATGACCAGATCAACAAAATCTGAGCAAGTCAACAAAATCGGGCAGGTAAAAGGCTCGGTTCTGAAACGTTCCCGCTGGGTTCTCTTTATACATTCTTGGTATGACGCTGTGCGGAGGGCGGAACAAAACCTGGAGCAGATGCGACGTCATAGAGCAGCTTCCGGTGGATTCCCAGCCCATCTCTCTGTAGAGGAGGAGCACAACAAGTTTGCTTGTTCTAAAACTAAAATGTTACTTTTTGTAAGTGTTTTTAGTGTGCCTGTTCAGAACATGGTGGCTTATGTTATGTCGGTAATTGTTACTTTTGTGCTGGTTTATAGTTTAACTCTATAGTGAGCTAGCTGTTACATTTCCTGACACCAGCTGTTTTAACCCCGTTGAAGCGCAATCTGCTGGACAAACTATGTCATTACACCAATTATAAATTAGCCCAAGCATGTTTTTCTGCATTATAGTTTTTAAATATAAGGTTTTTATATCGGTGCATATCGGACAATATATACACCGATACTGATATATCTGTGATAGGCTAATATCGGCCGAAAAAATCGGCCTACCGATGAATCGGTCAGGCTCTACTATTTTGCGCAATGTTCATTGTGTCTCCTTGTGTGGAAACCCTGCCTGAATAAACTCAGTCCACTGCATACAATTTAAAGGTGTATTTACTCATTACTTTAATACAGTTATAAAAAGACAATTGTAGTAGGGAGAGAAGGAAGATAACTGGATAAAATGGAATTGTAGAATTAGAAATGTCACAGTTATGGTTAAGTCGTCAACAATGTCCTTTGGGAGGTGTACATAGGTGTGTTGGGGCAGGGTGGTGCTCCCATTCAGCCATCCCCCGTTAAAAATTAACAAATCACCTACTGGTAGTAGGTGTTGTATGTTTAAATCTGTGAATATTAACCAGTTTTACCAAAGCAGCTGTGAGACATTTCAGTAACACCATTAAAGATCCCCTCAGTACTCCTGCATGATTTATAGTTGAGCCTTTCTTCTTAACTTTCTCCATAGAGATGGCTGTGGAGGTAAACAACTGACTTTTCTCCCCGTCAGTCTTTCCACTTCACTGTGTAACTCTCCCTCTGTCTCACGCCACCATCTATCCACATTCAGTCAATCCTGACAGCACAGCAGGACAGACCATCCAGTTGTTCTGCGGTGGATATTTGTTGGTATGTAATCAGCAGCAGTAACACCCCCCCCCAACACACACAGAAACCCGTCAAACTGCGATGATTCGACCAGCTCCTCCGTCCCAAAGCTATCGCTTCACAGAACACTTTCACACAGACAGAAAGAGAGACAAGGTGAGGTAGGGGTGTGTGTGTGTGTGTGTGTGTGTTGGAGGGGAGGGAACATTCCAGAGAAAGTAGACAAAAAGAGAAAGGGAGAGGGACAGGCATCATTGTAATGACTGCATGCAACTCGATACTCTTGCATACTGAATATTCCCCCAGAGGGCTTTTTCCATTACCCCAGAACGGTGGAGTCGTTTAGCAGATCCAGCCCAGCTTTTCCACTCTTTCTTCCTTTCTTTTTTCTCTCCCTCCCTCCCTCCCTCTTCTTTGCTGTTTTTTCACAGACACATTGTGCAAATGTAACCTTTTGCAAGCCCCAACTCCCCCCGCTCCCCATCCCCAGGAAGTTGGCTAGCCACTTTGCTGCGAAGAAATATGAAAAACTGGCAGGCTGCCCGTTTCATCTGCAAACACACAGCAGAAAAGGGAGGGAGGATGGAAGCAGCAGGAGATGGAGGGAGGCAGCGAGGGAGGTAGTGGGGGTGACAGAGGAGAAGGAAATGCTGCTGCTGCTGCTGCTGCTGCTGCTACTGTGCTTGCCACGAGGACAAAAAAAACGAATCAAAAGCAGAGCAGAGAGAAAGAGAGCCGCAGAGAGATAAGGATGAATTTTACTTGCATGAAAAGGGGCCACATTACTGACTGAAGATAAATCATGTGGAACATTTTCTTAGCAGCAGCAAACACCACACAGCCACTGATGAGCAGAGTGAGCTGGGTTAACACATTAGCATGCACGCAGACACCACACACACCAACCAAACCCTGCTCTGCATGCTGTGGCGAGACACATGCATGTACACACACGTAGATATATCAGAGGAAAATTCTAGTATTTTTCTACACGGGTCTCATCTCATTATGTATCCATTTCGACTGTGGGTCACGCTAACTTTGCAATCACATTTACACTCCATTGTAGATATGCAATGCAGAGTCCAGAAAAACAATTATAGTTTAGTATGTAAACTTTATACAGCTTTCCAAATAAACATAATATTCATTTCAAATGTTAGTTCAATCCGAAGTCAACACAGAAATTAGCCCCTGAATGAACTACTGCAGCAAACTGCATAGGAATTCTTTTCAGCAAACCAAACACTACTAACACAGGAGATTCTTTCAATATTATGCATATTGATCAAAAAAATGTCAACACTACCATGCTCTTTGGAGTTGACACATCGGTTTAGCCAAAATGGCCTCGCCTACATGTGAAAATAACTCGGTCTCATTCCATGGTCAAGTTGGCAATACTAAATACGTTACGTCTGATTAGACTTAATAAGGGACCAAAGCTACTTGGGGAGGTTCAGGAAAAGATCATGCTTTGGCTAAAAATAACTACTTCCTTCAACAATCATCATCGACTATTACCAGATTGTGGATTTCGGGCTCTTTATACTACATCTGTCTGTCGCTGCGGTCACTATCGCCCCCTGCTGGTACTGCACCTTCATACATGTGTGAATATTTCACGCCTATGCGAGGTAGGGTCTATTACACACTTTGGCGCGACACTGGGCTGCATCCTGAGGTGGACATTAATGTTTGAACATGTCTGGGTTTCTAGGGGGTCTCAAGAAGACAGGGGAATTAAGTTATTTTTTACTATATTTCCATATATGACACAGTAACAGAATGTTTGACTGTTTTGTTCTTCAGTTTCATAAACGTTCTGTAATAAAACCTTTACAATGAAAGTGTTTACCAGATGGACCTGAGACAAAAATGTAAAATGAGGGTGTCAGTTTATGGGTCCTTGATATGAAAGGTTTGAGTGCCACTTCTACTGATCCCTTATTGCACAGCAAACTGTGTTCACACACAGCAGGACAAAGCTGAGGCAGGGAGTGTCTCTTTATACTGAGACACATCAGTTTAGCCAACTTTTGTGAGCCCTCATCAACCACAATGAAGTAGACTCTGAGGTATATTTCATTAATTTACCCCCCAACTGTAACCCCTTTTACATTACATGTTAAAGATGGGACTGTTGCGCCTTTATCCTCCTCATTGTTCTGTACATCTAACTGTACAGTTAAGCAAAGAATCTGTCCGTCTGTGTGTTATTCACATATTTTGGGAACCGTTCACAAGCAACACATTCCATGTTAATACATTTTGAATTAAATAGCAAACACCACTCTGTGTAGCAGCAGGGGCATGGCTCCAGTGCTCTGGCTTCATGCCTGTCCAGTTTTCTACTAAACTACCTGCTATAGCTCAATAACTCCCCTCTGGAAGGGTTATCAGGACAAGTACGGCGGATACAACTCAAGTCACTTTATGAATTTTATTTTCGCTCACACAATAAACATTCACACACTAGGTAGCCTGACTGCTACAGCTACGCTAGCTTACCGACAGTCAACTTATTAATTAGTCAGTTAGATAGTGACGTTTATCAGATAGGTTGTAAACCTGCAATGTAAACACAAACACAAAACCCAGAATTAACCAATGAAATTATACACTCATCATTAACTCTTGATTTGAAATACTAGCAATGCTAGTTTACAGACACTCACCGGCAAGGTGTACCAGTCCTGACCATCAATTGAATGAAAACGAAACTAAAAAATGAGACACCTGCGCTTGTGCCTAATTGCTCATGCACACACACACAAAGCATGCTGACCAGGAATGATAACAAAACAAACCTGTAACCTGGTATGATTTTAACATATATGAAATATAAACATAAATTAAAGCTGCAAGCAGCGATGAACGGGCCCTCGCAGGCCACGCCCGTCGGGGCGTGCTGCTGTCAGGGCGTGCTCCTTACCCGGACCCATTGCCCCGTTATTGTGCGCGCATGTCTTAACTGATAGCCAAAAACGGCTTTCTGTTGATAATAGCGCCACCTGGTGGTCTTTTTTGGTGTGTGAGTTACAGGGGCAAGTCTATACCACCCCTATGAATTTCATATCCATAAGTGTTATGGTGTGGGCACAGTGCCAAATATAAACTTAGATTGCCACCAGACTGCCACCTAGTGTCGGATGGGTAAGACCTTCGTCACCTGGCCTCAGGAGGGCATTGGCAATAATTCTACCAAGTTTCGTGTTAATGTGACCAACCGATGTGGAGATATAAAATACTTCAATTTAAAGAGCGCCACCTAGTGGTCATCGGCTAATATTTTGCACAGAGCATAAGGGGCTCATGTGGAAGTACTATACTGAGTTTCATGTCATTTGGACACACCAATGTGGAGATATGCAACACTTCCTGTTTTGACCCGAATCCACAGGGAGTTGTTATTTAATAACTTGAGTATTCTTTGGAATATCAAAATTCTTTTAATAACTTTTTGTCAGAAGGGTCCACAGATGTGTGTGCAAAGTTTTGTGCAAATCGGTGAAATTGCCTGGGAGGAGTTTGAAAAAGTAGGTTTGCGACATTTGGCGAATTTGCAAATTGAGTTCTGGCGAGAAAGTGGGCGTGGCCTACATCACACAATTCAGCTCTATGCACGGAACACGTAGATATAAGGTTTAACAATGTGCGCCATATTATGTGGGAGTTATTAGGCAAAAACGGTTTGTGTTGATGATAGCACCCCCTGCTGGTCATTTTTGGTGTGTGAGTTACAGGGGCCGGTCTATACCACCCCTATGAATTTCATATCCATAAGTGTTATGGTGTGGGCACAGTGCCAATTATAAAATGAAACTGCCACCAGAGCGCCACCTAGTGTCAGATCGGTAACACCTTCGTCAGTTGTCCTCAGGAGGCCATTGACAATGATTGTACCAAGTTTTGTGTTAATATGACCAACCAATGTGGAGGTATAAAATACTTCAATTTAAAGAGCGCCACCTAGTGGTCATCGGGCCAAATTTAGCACAGAGCCTTAGGGACTCATGGGGAAGTAGTATCCTGAGTTTCATGTAATTTGGACACATCACTATGGAGATATGCAACACTTCCTGTTTTGACCCAAATCTACAGGAAGTTGTTATTTAATAACTTGAGTATTCTTTCGACTATCAAAATTCTTTCAATAACTTTTTGTCAGAAGGGTCCACAGATGCTGTGTGCAAAGTTTCGTGCAAATTGGTGAAATTGCCTGGGAGGAGTTCGAAAAAGTAGGTTTGCGACATTTGGCGAGCTAGCGAAAAAAAACGGTAGGCGGAAATGGGGCCTATATCAGGAGATTCAGCACAATTCACTGAACGTGTGGATATAAGGTTTTTGAATGTGCGACAAAGTATGTGGGAGTTATTAGGCAAAACACACTTTCCTTGATTATAGCGCCACCTAGTGGTGGAAATTCACAACGACAACAGATTATAACATTTTTCGCCAGGCCTAATGTGTTTGCCAAATAAAATCGCGTTTTCATCCATGTTCAGGCAGTGAAAAATGCGATCATTTCGTCAGAAGGAATAAAATAATAAGAATCACTACAAAAACAATAGGGACCTCGCAGGTTTCCTGCTCGGACCCTAAATATGCCTGTGCATTTGGAATAAGGTGGTAAATGTCACCCTTATTGCCTCAAATACCCAAGAACATAATCATAACATCTATCACTTATACAAGCAATAGTTAAACCTGCTGGAAAGTTCTACACCTCCCACTTGGCCTACTGATTCTGGAATCCAAGTAGGCCACCATGAACAGTTCAAACAGTTGAACTTCTAGATATGAAATTTACCCCATGACCATGCACATAACATTGCACTCTTGGATAAGAACATACTATGTCAAAATATGAACAACTATAGGTTCAAGGTAGTTTTAATGACCATAAACAACATGCATTGTCCATGATGACCTCCTTCACCGAAACACACCACCAGCCTCTGGGAGGGTGGTGGTGGTGGTGGTGGGGGGGGGGTCTTGATCCTTCACCGAAACACACCATGGTGGGGATCCTGATCCTTCACCGAAACACACCATGGTGGGGATCCTTTACTGTCCTTTCCCAACCGAAACACACCATGGTGGGGAAGTCTTTTCTTGCTCCTCCACTGGTAGCAACACCACCAACCTCCTAACGTCCCTGTGGAGGATGGTGGAGAGACAGTTCTTCATACCTCGGCTTCTTTTGGACTGTCCGCTGAAAACTGGACAACCTTGGCATGTTCTCACCCTCACGTCCCGTACTACGCCCTTCACATCAGGACACACCTCCATGACTCGACCCAGCCTGAACTGGCCCCTCAGTGCATTCTGGTCAGCTAACCACACCAGGTCCCCCGCTGCAACATTTCTAGCAGGCGCATGCCACTTCTGTCGGATGTAGAGGCCCGGACCTGCCAGCTGGCTCCACCGCCTCCAGATGCACGACGGGGTAAGTTGGATACTCCAACCCTCGGGAGTCTCCACTGGGTCTTGCACGACCGAGCAGAAGGGAGTTGGGAGTGATGACTTCCACGGTCTCGTCTTGTACCTGGACTCTGGCACCGATTGGTCTCTCGTTTGACAGGTTAGCAGCCAGGTAGAGGAGGGTCTGGAACTCCAGCGCTGTCAGGTTACCTTCCTCGCCAATGCTGCTTAACGCCCTCTTGAGTACACGGACAGCTGCCTCAGCTGCCCCATTTCGGTGGGGAGAGTCTGCCGGGTGAAACACCCATGTCCAGTCAGTTCCTGCAGCCGCCGCTTTCTTCTGGACCTGATCCTTGTCGACGCCACTTAGGAACTCATAAAGCTCCTGTAACACTGGCCTGGCGCCCACAAAGTTGGTCCCTTGATCCGACCAGAGCTTCCTTGGGTGACCCCTAAGAGCTGTAAAGTGCTGGTACGCTTTCAAGACTCCTTCCGTAGACAGATTTTCCACGATGTCTGCATGCACTGCTCTCGAAGCCATACAGCTGAACACCACACCCCAGACTTTCATCTTTGTTCTTCGTCTTACAGTGTCTCTAACGACATAGGGGCCGAAGAGGTCCAGTGCCGTGAACTTGAAGGGTGCGGCTGGTTCAGTTCGCTCGAGGGGGAGCTCACCCATCACCTGTTTGCACATTCTCGCTTTGGTCTTTCGACAGTGCATACAGAAGTCAATGACATTTCTGGCAATCCTTGGTCCCTGCACCACCTATGCTTTCGACCTCACCCGGAGGAGTGTAACAGGAACACCTCGTGGTTAGCTTCATGGGCCTCTCGTGTGAGAAGGGTGCTGACCCATGCCTTGTAGGGGACCAGGGGCACGCCGGTCTCTCCCTGGGCAATGGCCTGAACTCTACCATGGCATCGCAGGAGCCCTGAAGCTTCATCCCTGCTGACAACTAGTCTGTTTAGCATCATCACAGGGAACGTAACTCCGTTCTGGGCGGCCAGGCACAGGTCTTGGAATGCAGCTTCGAGTTCCTTTACTGTCAATACAGCCTCCCACCTTGCTGGCATAGAGGCCCTCCCTATCCGGGCCAACCACTTCTTCTGCGGACATAACTGACTACTCCACAGAGCTTAACTAGAGAACTGCACCTTGTTGGATCCACTTGGTCTATGAGCATGGCTCCCCACAGCGTCTCCGTTTCCTTGGTCTCAGTTGAGGTCAATTTTGTTCCATTTTCTGAGGCCGCTGGAGCCCCGCTAACTCCATCTACGACTACTGCACCCTCACCACTAGGGCTGTCGGGGTTTACCAACTTCTTGGCTCGAGCTCTGGTGAGGACTGCCGAAAAGGCCTTTCTCTGGAGTTTACTCACCATCTCTCTAGCATCAGCTGCCACTTCTGAAGCAGACTTCATGGGCCAATCCTTGGCTGGACTAAACAGGAACTCGGGACCCTTCTGCCACACAGAGTTCTCACCCAACAGTTCAGGAGAGCACCCCCGCGTGACTAGATCAGCGATGTTGACCTCACCTGGTATCCACCACCAGTCAGTTACGGGCCCAGCCTTCTGAATCTCTCCGACTCGGTTCGCAAAGAACGTCTGGAATCCGTAGCTCTCTCTCTGGATGGCTCCTAGCACCGTCTGACTGTCAATGAAGTGGTACCATTTCTCCACGGTCAATCGCCCATGCTTCAATACGTATCCCTTTAGACGTGTGGCAAAGACAGTCCCTTGACCGCGTCGCCTTTCTGGTCGAGGGGGGTTAACTTGGCCTTTGACTCCACCAGCCGGGTGACCACACCATCTGACGTCTCCCATCGTAAGTACAGTACAGCGCCATAGGACTCACAGCTTCCGTCAGAAAACGTGATTCCCCAGGGTTTACCCCTCCAGTCAGAGGTCGTGAGGCTTCTGTGGAAGTTGATGCTACTCATTCGAACGTACTCCTTGAACAGTTCAATTACCTTTCCTTGGAGCTCGTCAGACAGAGGTTCATCCCAGGTGTCTTTTGTAAGCTTACCAGCTTCCTGGAAGGCTCTTCTCACAAGGATCACTCCTTTCTGTTTCACAGGCGTTGCTAGACCAATCGGGTCATACAGCCCGGCGACCTGGCTCAGTAGAACACGACGAGTCAGTGGGTTTGGTGTCTTCAGTTCCACTTCTTCTTCAGTGAGGTCAATCTCAGTTCTCATCTTCTTCTTCCTTCTGGAGAAGTTGATGGAGACCATCACAAAGAGTTTGTCCTCGAGGTAACCAACCCCCAGGGCTTTGTTGTCTTCCTCCCTTAGCTGGTTGGGCAACATCAGAGTCACTGGCTTGGACTCTGTCCCATCCCACCTCCCACTTTGACCCGACCGGACCCAGGGCTTGAGGCAGAAGCCTCCTGCCTTCAGTATCTTCTCCACTCACTCTAGGATCTTGTCTAGACAGTGTGAGTGATTGTGGGACGTGAGGAGGTCATCGACGTAGGAGTCTTCCTCGATGACTCTTCTTTCCTCCTTCATGTCAGCGAACTGGGACAACTTTGCGGTCTCTTGCATGGCAACCTGCACAATGCACCCCACCAGTTTGTCTCCCATGTTCACCCTCATGACAGCATAGTCCTCAGTCTCATCTTTTGGTGAGTCTCTCCACAGGAATCGATGCACATGGACCTCTTGTTCCTCCAGCCATACCGAATTATACATCTTGGTGATGTCTCCAATGGCTGCGTGTTCTCCTTCCCGGAATCTGAGGAGCACTGCTCTGATGGGATTGAGAACGTCTGGGCCTTTGAACAGAATGCTATTCATGCTCACCCCCCTGAACTCCTGGCTGCTATTCCAGACGAGGCGCACTGGCGTAGTCACTGAGTGGGGGTTTGGTGCGGTGAGGTGGCTCACCCACCACATGGCACCCTCCCAGCTGTCCATCACATCCTTGGTGGGCTTAACAGCAGTTCCCGTCCCCACCATCTCATGGACTTGCCTCATGTAAGCTTCTTTCCACATGGGGTCTTTCTCGAGCCGCTTCTCAGCCCTCAGGAATGTTGCTTCCACAGCCTTTCGGTTGTTGGGAAGAGAGGCTGGGCTTTCTTTCCAGGGATACTTCGCATCCCAGTGCGGCTGGTTGCTGTGGATGTCCCTCTCTCTGAAGGTCAGACTTGCCCTTATTATCTCCAGCCCCTTCTCGTCAGCCAGGGACATCTCCTTTCCTCCCGGTGGGCACTTTCCACAGCGACACCCCCCGCAGGTGGGGTCACAGGCAGCTCCGATGCTATCCCATCTTAGCCACTCAAGGACCTCTTTATTGCATGCTGCTGTCGTTCGAACTTCCATGCTGCTTGTTTGTTCCAAATGGCTTCCTGGCCTTCCCACGAAGTGTTGTTCAACTTTGACGGCCACCGTCCTCATGGAGTGTGCGGAGTGCATCTCCGAGTGCCATGTGGTCACCTCCACTTCTTCGAAGAGGTCTGGATGCACACCACTCACGGTCTTGCCTAGGGGACTGTCCCACAACACCAGGTCGCCGACCCTTTGCAGTCTTTGTGGAGCTAATCGGCCTTCTCGAGTACTGATCAGTAGATTGATCTTCTCTGGGCGGGCCAGTTCTCTCAGCTTAACCTCAGGGAAAAACTGCTCCAGCCGCTCCGATCTCACCACTCGATCCACTTTGGCGATGTCTTCCATCCCGTAGCAGATCATCTCGTGGAACTTCAGGGTTCCTCGTGAGGTCCACACCTTTATTGTCACGAGATACCTCTTTGTATCAACTTTCACCTTCATCGTGCCGACACCATACACGACAAGGGAGATCGGCTCACCGGTCAGACCGAGTCTTTCCGCAGCTTGGTGCGTAATGTAATAAGTGTCGGAAGCGAGATCAACCAAGGCTCCAAGGCTGTCTCCTCTCTTTGTCATGACAGGTACGAGCATCATGAGGACTGGATGTTCTTTCAAGCCGCTCTGTTCTATCAGACCCTTGCCAGAACACACTCTTGATGTTGCCTTGTTAGTACAGGCTCTGCGGACAGCCTCCAACTGGTGGGGAGTCAGTCCTAACTCGGCAAACACAGCCTCTTGCTCCTCTGTCGGACCACGAGGTCCCCTTTTTTCCTCTGCTTTGTTTTCCCTCTTAGCAGCATCCTTCTTTGTTGGTGCCTTAGGGCAGAGGAAATAGTGGTGGTCCACCGGAGTGTCGCCTTTCTTACACTCCTCCTTATGACAGAGGAACTTTGGAGTGCAGCCACCATCGACCCCGTGAACATCCAAACACTTAGTACATGCTTTTGTCCTTTTCACTTGAGCTTTCTTCTCCGCCAGATTGGCTCTCTTGAAAGTTTTACAGCGAAACAGTTTACCTCCGTGTTCTTCATCACCACACACAGCACATGGTATCTGCTGGGAGTCTCTTTTGACTTCACTTGCTGTCGTCTTAGTGAACGACTTCTTTTCTCTCCATCCATCACCCGGCTTCTCTCGGTAGTTTGGTCTCTCAGGAGTGTTAGCAGGTCATGGCTTGCTGGGCAGCAACTGCTCCAACCTCACGAGTAATGACTTTTGGTCTTCCAGGAACATTACGAGCCTGTCGAAACGGTTTCCTGGGTGGACATTGTTAACAGGGTTTCTCACACACATGAGCCACTCTCTTTTCATGACATCAGGGAGTTTACTCTCTAAAGACCGAATCACCAGCTGATTCTGTATAGCGTCTGCGCACCCCAGGTCTGTGAGGTCCAATACTGCCCTCTCCACTGCTAAAATCAACTCTAACATCTCTCGTGGCTGGTGGTTCTTTACAGCAGGTCGTGATTGTAGCTCCAACACAATCTCTTCTGCCGTTTGCGCTTTATCACCATAACGGTTCTCTAATTCCCTGAAGATATCGTTTGCATCCCTGCCACGCAACAGTCTGAGTTCACTTTTCACAGTCTCGTCTATACTGTCTAGCAAGTGAAGTTTCTTGCATTCCCGTGACCCCGTAGGCTCCGCTTGCACCTGGATACTCTCCCATTCAGCTTTCCAGCGCCAATAGTCCCTCCTGTCCCCGGAGAACTTAGGCAAACTTATGGGTGTGAGCCTTATTTTAGGTCGGGCCCACTGAGAGCTGTTATCCCCCCCAGCGTATGCACCAGGGCCGCCACATGCTACTACCATGTCCCATGCTGGGATTGAAGGGCGGAGCAGCACGGACACTCAGCAGTTGTGGCGTGCTGGCAAGGGTTGGAGGTAGGGCGAAACTGACATCAAGTCCACCATCAGACCGTCGTGACTGCAGGGTGGGCTGTAATGTCTGTTGGGGAGTACCGTGTGTGGCAGCTGCTATATACCTGCTCGGAGGTTGACTACCGATGGTAGCAACTTGAGCAGCGCTGGTAGTGATGCTTGCTCTTTCAGTGGAAATGAACGGAGGAGAGCTCGTAACATATACAGTTCCCTGCCCGTCAACGGGCGGAGTGACAGCGGGCTGGATGCTAACAGGTGGAGTAGCAATAGCAAGGGCTACTGGTTGGGTAAAAGTGGTGTTATCCGCAACTGTAAGGCTGTTGCTAGCTGTTGTGACATGCCCACCTACTGCATCATCGCCCCCCACATCTCCATCCTCTTCCTCCTCATCTCCATCACTGTCGCCATCATCATTGTGATCTGTACTCTTCCTCGTCATGACCTCATTCTCACGTTGGCATGTCCACTCATCAATCAGTTGCTCCTTGTCCTCTTTCAATGACAAAAAGAGCATCCATTTATCCTTACCATGCGGCCAATAGTCTCTCCAAGTGTACACAGCCTCTCTGAGTTCATGGAGTTTCCTATCCAGTTTACTACTTTCGACCCCTTTCTTCGTCCATGGCACTACTTTACCTTCCCCGAGTGCCTCAGCCCGATCAAAAGCCGACTTAAACTGTGTTACGAGAGCGTCTGTGTCCAGCGTTGCATACTTGGACCACAGTATTTCTATGATCTTGCTCTCAGTTTCAAGGAACTTTTGTTCACTGGCGTCTCTCTTCGCCAGGGCATCCAGCGACTCACCCTTGTCACCTGTTGGGTCTATCTGCCTCTGTCCGTCGATACATTCATTACAGGCATCGAGGAGTTTATTATAATCATCCTTCAATCTAGCTAACTCTTCTGACAACTCAACTTCACGTAACCGGCCAGCACTAACATCAAGGCGGTTTATTCGTGTTGCAAAGTTTCGTTGCGCATTTGCGTGCCTCCGCTTTAAACTCTTTAGATCTGGCTTGTCATCCACCATTTGTTCCTCCAGGTGAACAGAAACACCAGAATCACTTTAGCAAAAAAGACTCATTCAAAAGAGTCGTTCAAAAAAGTCGTTCGAAACAAACGACTCGTCCACGAATGACACAGATGTCTTTTTATGGCTGCTATGGCTGGTAGCAGCGTTGTGTACAAAGCCACTTTATTAGCTCTGCAGCTTTTATATTATCCACACAGTCTTACTTACGGTTGTGGAAGTTATTCAGCCCTTTAACGGCCCCGTTAGCTCTTGGCTTCGGCTCCTCCGTTGTGGTGGCGTTGTTGACGGTCGCTTCCTTCCCAGACTCCGGGTCTCTGGTCCCGGTGCCGGGCATCAACGATGGCTATCTCCGCTTGGGGTCCATGTACTCTCTGGCACGGCTCCGACAGCAGTTTACAACTGTCCAGTTTTCTACTAAACTACCTGCTATAGCTCAATAACTCCCCTCTGGAAGGGTTATCAGGACAAGTACGGCGGATACAACTCGAGTCACTTCATGAATTTTATTTTCGCTCACACAATAAACATTCACACACTAGGTAGCCTGACTGCTACAGCTACGCTAGCTAACCGACAGTCAACTTATTAATTAGTCAGTTAGATAGTGACGTTTATCAGATAGGTTGTAAACCTGCAATGTAAACACAAACACAAAACCCAGAATTAACCAATGAAATTATACACTCATCATTAACTCTTGATTTGAAATACTAGCAATGCTAGTTTACAGACACTCACCGGCAAGGCGTACCAGTCCTGACCATCAATTGAATGAAAACGAAACTAAAAAATGAGACACCTGCGCTTGTGCCTAATTGCTCATGCACACACACAAAGCATGCTGACCAGGAATGATAATAAAACAAACCTGTAACCTGGTATGATTTTAACATATATGAAATATAAACATAAAATATGCCTGTGCATTTGGAAAAAGTAAACACTTGTACACAAATGTACACACTTATTGCCTCAAATACCCAAGAACATAATCATAACATCTATCACTTATGCATATAGCAATAGTTAAACCTGCTGGAAAGTTCTACAATGCCTCTGCAGACTGAAGCTTGTGACGGCCATGCCTTTTGTGCTGTTGGGCTGTTTGCTTGTCCTCTTTGTATTGCAGATGCCCAGCAGGAGGGGTTGGGGCGTCGTTAGTTGCTGGGAACACCTGGGCCCGGTGTTCCCAGTACTATAAGAGCACACCTCACTAAGCTCTGGATGAGAGAGAGAGAGGACTAAGGAGAAATCCTGCTCTCTGCTCTCCACGCTCCTTACTGTGTTTGTTTGCTTTTGTTTCCACATTGATATGTTGGTTTTTGAGTTAGTTTCAATAAATTATGCTTCCATTGCTTTAACTTCTTGTGTCATCTCCTATTATTTGTCATGGCTTTGAGCAGCCCTCATCAACCACGATGAAGTAGACTCTGAGGTATATTTCAGGCAACTGGCTACAAGTGTAAGATCCAACTAACTGCCATTTGAAAAGAGAGGGACAACTCAGTCTTACACATTCACAGGGTTCAGAGTAAGCTAGTGTGTCCCTCTTATGTCCAAAAACAACTCTCATGCAAATTAATCCCCATTTTCATTTGTATTATCAGCTCCCCATCTGGGACTGTTGCGGGACTCTTTTATTGTTATTTATTATATTATTATTTCTATTTTTTTCCCACTGCTATCCTGTGGAGGAATCGAGATGGACTGGAACATACTGTATGTGTGAAGTATAAGTCTGACTCCGTTTTGTTTTTACCTTTTTTGTAAAACTGCAGTGCTAATGCTTCAGGAATAAGGAAGTTAATTGAAGAGTGAATAAGAGCTTAGGTTTTGGATGTTGTTCTATGTTATTACTGTTTTGTTGATGATGTAAAACGATGTAAGATTTGGGACTTTTTCCCCACAAATTCAGGTAGTTAGGATGAAGTGTTTTCTTCGAAGTGCAAAGATTTAGTACAGAGCAGATGGAAGCCAATGGAAATCATAATCAGTTACCATTTCAATGCACGATATGTTTGATAAAGAAAAGAATAGAGGAGACATTTTGTACCTGGAACGTAAATGGGGTTAATGAGCCAATGAAAAAGGCTCTATCCCAATCAAAGGCACTTAAAGCTGATGTGATTTTCTTACAAGAAACTCATCTGAAAAATTATGCTCATAATAAACTAAGGTGTGGATGGATAAGCCAAATATTTCTTTCAAAATTTTTCCATGAAAGCAAGGGAGGCAGCAATATTGATGCGCAAGGGAACTCTTTTTTCCCTTCTGGATCAATATGGCTGCCCCCCTTGACAGACAAATGTCCGTTGATCAGGCGGGAGGACAACCTGTTGCTGCACCCCTGGGCTTTCTGAGAAATGGAGGATCCTGCTACGACTGAGAGTAAGTTAGCCCAAAAATGTGAACTCTGCAACATGTTTTTAATCATCAATGTGGAGGGTTTTATGAATCATTTTATTTGCACCACATGTGACAAAATCAAAGAACTGCAGGAGAAGCTAACTGATCTGCACATGAAACTCAACTCTGTCAAATGACCGAATTAAACACTGCTTTAAAAGAGACAACGAAACTGCAAAAAAACTTTTAACTCCACGGTTTTAATCGGTTCCACTGTCTTCAGAACACATTCAGCACTGCCCACATCAACTCTCCCAGTTTCCTAGAAGAAATTCAGTGGAAACGAGTGGTTGACAGGCGGCGGGGAAGACGGAGGAAAATCCTCTGCCCCTACCACTTGTCCGGAGCTCAGGCTTGAAAAACGTTTTACAGTACTGTACTCAACCCTTTGCCATCTCAGGACCCCTGCTAACCTAAAAAAAGGGACACAGAAAAATTCAGTCACCTTCTCTCTCTCAATTCATGGCTTAAAACTGCATGTAGACATTTTAAATTCATTTTTATTGATAACTTCGTTGCCCTGCATTTTTTAAGGGTGATGGACTGCACCCCAACACAACATAATGCAATGTATTACACCATGACTAACTGCTTCCCCACCCACCTTGGTTGATTTTATTTAACCCATCATCTCAGCTCGACACAATAAAGCCAATAGAGCTTTAAAAGGACCAAACATAAACAACGGGGTTCACAGAAACAGGAACTCTTTTTCAGCTGCAAAATGTACAGAAATAAACATAGCACTGTTTAATATAAGAGCATTAACAAACAAATCTTTCTGTTCAGTCTTTCTTATAAATGATCACTATCATTGTCATTTTATTGCAATTGGTGTGCATTAGTCTCTAAACAGTTTTTATACCATATTTTTTCTTTTTCAATCACTTGTACAGCACTTTGGATTGCATTTTGATTTGTTTGAAAGGTTGATTGAATTTAAAGCTGGGGTCGGTAAGTTGGAAAAACCATCAAGCCCAGGCTAGATTTTGAAAGTATCCAGCCAGTAAACCCCGCCCCCCTGCACTCAGACCTCTGTCCAAAGCCGCTCCCCCCAAACCATAAACGCGCACTGTCTGAATGCCGCTGTCGGAGTCCCGAGTCCTCACGAGCGGTGGGAAGGAGAATGTATCGGTGCATCGTTTTCATCACATCTAACAACAAGTAGCTGTCAGGCCGGAACTCAAATCAGGACTCAAAAGCTGAGGTGTCAGTGAGCAGATTTTATTGGAGTCAAAAAACCTCTCGACAGAGTGTTCCAAAACAAAAAGGCTGTGAAAACTAACCTAAATAAGTCTACCAGAAGGGAGAACTTGGCTAAACTAAAGTTAACAAAAAACACTCCTAAGGAGGAAAATCTCTTTATACAGGTTAAGCAAAATTATCAAAATCAGAATCACTCCTAAGGAGGAAAATCAAAAGGCTTCAAAACATTAACTTAAACCACTACTATAAAAAACGGCAAAGAAACAAAAACTCTCCTAAAAGGTGGAGGCTTAACAATACTATATACACTATAACCAAGAACTGAAAATCTCTCCAAGGGAGGCTGACAATAAATCGACTAAACTAAGAACTATGGAACCAAAAGCTAGACTAAGAAAGTTACAACAGAAAATCACTCTTTCGAGGAAGGAAAAACTTACGAAATACACACTGTGGCTTTGAACAAGACTTTGGAGCTGGCTTTGGTGATCAGACATGAGACGAAACACTTTGGCACAGGACAAAGGGAGACGCAGACTATTAAACACATGAGGGTAATGGGGAACAGGTGGACACAATCAGGAATCAGGGATGACGGGCAGGTGACACAAGAGGAAGGGAAAGTGACCTGAAACAAGAGGAGAGTTAGATTTTCAAAATAAAACAGGAAATGACAAGACAATAACCCAAGACAAGACAACCTCACCGCGGTGTGACAGTAGCTACCTTATGTCTCATTCACCTGTAAGTAAACACCTAATATTTGCGCATTTTCCACGGTCCTTTAGTCTGAAACCGGATAGTTAGAAATATGTCCCTTTATATATGGGACTGAAAGCCCAACCTGTTATCCAGGAGGTGACGTTAGCAGCTGGATGTAGCCACAGGCTAACGGTTTGTTTGTATCTGTGTAGTAACATTAGCCGCTTACACACAGCAATCCCATATCAGAGAAGATATTTTTGTCCCCCAATATGCCATCTTTGCTTTCACCTGTGCCTTTTAGACTGCATCAACCGTAACGGTAAATCGCCGCGCTTGTGTGTCACTACACACAGCGAGCTGGCTGCTTCATGTGTGTACGGGATAAGGCATCAGCTGCACTGCTGTGAAGAGTTCATGCGCGCTCCCGCGCCGGCTTGGCTGACGGCTGCAGTTACCCTAACGGCCGCAACGGCTGTCGTGTCACTATTGAGTCTTATTTCTTGATCCTGCCCCAAGTTCCTTTAAGGGAGAGATCTGGATCAAGTTGATACCAAAAATCAGGATTATTTGGATCCCACCTCAGAGGTGGATTTGAGGTACACGGACAAATAGCCTAGGCTTAAATTATGACAGATAGTGTTACCCAAGAACTCTAAACTGAATGTTCCCTCCAAATGTGAATGTGTTATAGTTCTAACAGAACCAAAATATTGAAGAAATATAAAGCACTGTAAAAGTTTAGGCCACACTTTGCATCCTCCACAGGTGTAAGGAGCACAAATTCACCACTTGAGGAGAGGTTGAATGGCTGGGTGAGTGACTTATAAATTGATTCCCCCACACAGGCCGGCAAAATCCCATGAAGAGCCTGGGAAATCTCCCCTCCAATAATATTGAGGACTGTGTCTGAAAACTCACCACGTTTGAGGGCCTTGTTTCCAGTTTGGGGGTTCTTCCCCTCTGCATGGTCCCAGGTAGCCTTCTGCTTCAGGTTCTTCCACATCAGTCGAACCTGTTCAACAGTTCAAAATTGGCCATAGCTAGTGGCATTCACCTGCTGTGTTTTGTCAGCCCAAATGTCATTTTTGACCTTGGCTGACAAGGTGCTCTGGCCAGAGCCACTGACAGTACCCAACAAGCATTGATAATTAAGGTGCACACCCTCCAGTAGTACTTGAGTTCCTTGTTCTTTTGGGCCTCCATGTCATCTGAAGGTTGGTGAACAGGTTGTCTTTTTATACCATGCTGGCATAGCAGAATTCAAGTGTGAAAGTAGGCTGAGCTTATTGTGAGGAGCTTAAATTCGGTACGACACAGCATGCTGAATGTCCAAATCTACTTGAGCAGTATACCAATGATGAACTTTATTCATGTTATAGATATTTATAGGATATTTATTTCATTTGGGACAGTCTGCGTCCACATTTAGAATGTGCCACTCAAAGCAGCCATGCTTTGACTGTGGAGGAGCGGGTGTTAATTGCACTATGTTGCACTAGGTCTCTGACTTCAGGTTCCTGGGCATCCAGATTGAGGAGGCCCTGTCGTGGAGTGTGAATACCTCAGTGACCATGAAGAAGGCACAGCAGAGACTTTACTTTCTGAGACTCCTCAGAAAGAACCACCTGTCACAAAAACTGCTTGTGTCATTCTATCGCTGCTCAATAGAGAGAGTGTTGACATACTGCATGTGTGTGTGGTATGTCAGCTGCACAGCAGCAGAGAGGAAAGCACTCCAGAGGGTCATCAACCTTCTTAGTCTTCTTAGTGTTTTAAAAATAGCGATTTTGACGCTACCGTAAAGTTGCCCCGAGCACGCCATTGAAAATGATTTTGACCCGAAAACGAAAATATGGTAAACCTTAAAAGTGGCTTTTTCGTCGTAATTATGCTTTTACACGAAGGTTTGACTCGGGTTCCTTCACATTGCATTCTGGCGAGAGTTTCACTTTAACACTGAGGAGCTGGTCTTCCCTTTTAAACCACTCCTGTCAGACCACCCTGGACTCTGTTGCCCCCTACAGGTGCAATAAATCAGACACAAAACCACAGCCCTGGCTAAATGAAGCCACACGTGAATTAAAAAGAGACTGTAGGAGAAAAGAAAGAAAATGGAAAAAACGTCTACGTGAATGTTATGAGATTTGTAAAAATGTAATGAAGAATTATCAAAAAGCAATTAAAGAAGCAAGATCATCCTTTTATTCTAACTTCAATTTATCAAACCATCTAATGCAAGGATTTTAGTTAAAATTTTGGACTCTGCCACTGCCCCTCCTTCCTGTTATTTTACTGATGCCACACAAGAGATGTGAGAAATTTTAAAAAAAATTTACAAATAAAGTGTGTCTGTGTGTGTGTGTGTGTGTCTGTGTGTGTACATACATATATATATATATATATATATATATATATATATATACATATATATACATATATACATATATATATAGACAAATACACATGTAATGTGTATATATATATATATACACACACACAGATAAATACATATGTGTGTGTGCTACATTTTGTGCTTTCTTTTTTCATTCTTGTTTGAACTTTTTTACCTTGGCTTTCTCCTGTTATATTATCTTCCTGCTTTTTTCTTTGTCTGTCAAAGCACTTCGTAAACTCTGTTTCTTAAGGTGCTCTATAAATAAAGTTACTATTGTATTATTTTATTATGTTATATGTTATTATAATTATATAGTCTACATCTGGTGAGTCAGACTACAATGTATCACATGATAATATTAATGGAGTCGTGCATAGTGATAAACCTACAGAGATGAACCTACTCATTTTCAGACTCAGCAGATACAGTTGGAGACTAGCTGGTTAAAATAGTGAAGCATTTAGCAGCATCATCATCATCACCTTGCAGTCATAACTGAGATATGTTTCACCACGGACTGCCAGCAGTCTTTGTCCCTCATTAACTTTGATAGGTCCACAATTTCATGTTGTCTGCATCTGCCAATAATGTAAATATAGTTGAGTGATCTTTGTCCTCTATCAGGGCTCACAAGCCTCCAAAACAGATATATTCCCCTCAGGATTTGGTGGGGACCAAAAACGGAGCTAAAAGAGAATAAATACTGTACATTCATCAGGTGGACACAAACGGGACTCTAAGAAATAACACTGTGACTGCACACTCAAGTAATATGTCAACTAATCATGTTCAGAACATTTCATATAATGATGGCAATGTGATTATCTGATATATTTTGTTTTTTATTTTAATTTCTTGAAGTTATATTTGAATGTCATTTGAATCTCAGTGCCTCCTCTGTTTGTCCTTTGAAATGTCCTTTATCAAAGCAAAGCAGATACTGTCTGGCAATCCCAGAATTCCCCCATCCAGACATCAGCAACACACAGTATGCACATATCGACCTACTGCCTCCCCTCTGAATGATATATTTTATACAAAGACTCAATATATGTAAACGTATTGTTTACTGTTTATAAATTACAGAGTCTTTAGATCAAAAAAATATATTTAACTCATTTGGTTACATTTGTTAAAGCTTGTCCAGCTGCTCTGGTGTTCTCGACATCTTTCCTGGATCTAATGACATTTTATATCAAAGAAAAGGGCTGAGAGAGGAGTGAGGAGGTTTTCTAACTGCTAATGTAGACCCTGGTTCTTGCACGGAACATCTGTGTGATGTTTCTTCCTGCAAGCTCTTCCTGTGGTTTTGACGTCTCCAAGTGATGCTCTTCCTGTCTGTTGCCTGGCAACAGAAGGGAAAAAATAGATGAGGTGATGAGTGAAGGTGAGCCCGAGGGAGATAGGAGGGGAGGAAAGAGAAAGGCAAGGAATGGTGGGGAGCACAGCGCTAGTTGTTATTTGCTTCTTGACAAGCTTCTGCGGATCATTCCATTTCTGTTCGCTAACGTTTCTTTGAAAAAAAAACAAACTACAAATGATGAGTGCACCATGATTATATCACTACATGTTAGAATGTGAACTTCATGTCACATTGACACTCTTAATGATAATTATTGCTCCACAGTGTATGAAATTATGGTTTATCGCATTTGATTCCATTAGATATGTTGTATATTTCTTCTGTCTTCAGTTTGCCTTTCATAAACTGATAGATTGACCTTTAATGCAACAAAGACACATACATGTTCCATACTACATACGTGCACACATGAACACATACCTTAAATTTCCGATAAAATATGTGATTTTTCATTGGCTTAATGCCAGAAAGTCCCTTTTCATGACAGCCAGCAGGTTTGATTCACAGTGAATCTTTCAAATTGCCACTGTTATCATATTGCATTATCTTATTTGCAGTGAAAAAGCAGATAAACATCACAAAATGTTCAATTTGTTCAAGCACTCTGTTGTCTGACTACAGGCCCATGGCCGCACAACAGAGGATAATACTGAAATGGTTACTAGCTTCATGATACTGACATTTGCGTTAAATGTACAGATCTTAAGAATCTTGACAAACTGTTTAAAAAAGTAATCTTTAACAAATATTTATATGTTTATGGTGAGTCCGATGCCAACACTAAATTCAGGGCCGGACTGGGAGACTTTTTCAGGCCAGGAGTCAGTCATGTAACCAGGCCACCCTGGCCTTGCCCACACACGCACGTTCACACCCACACCTTCATGCATGGGCACGCATGCACACATGCACGCATGCACACATGCAGGTACGCACGCACGCACGCACGCACGCACACGCACACACACACACACACACACACACACACACACAGTGCATTCCAAATAGAAGTCCACATATGGGACCTATTGTACAATCTAAGGTTGGAATATACAGTAACTTTTATGTTTGGGCTGGTAAATACAGTAACACAACAATCCTCAGCAAAATCCACTAACACACTTAATAGAAGAGAATAAAGGTTTTACATAATAAGTAGTGCCAAGGTTACAGCTATACATAAAAAGTCATGTCATGTAGAATATCAACTGCCTCATTGGCACATATTTTTTATGTGTAGCCTACAATATAACCTAATAAACAAAAAAAACTGAGTCCAAATCAAACAATTAATCAGCTATGAGGGGACAGCCTTCGAACACATGTTCACAGAACACATGCACGCACGCACTGACAGACACATACTGTATATGCAATGTATAATACAGTCCGAGAGCATAGTTCCTAATAAGCAATCACATAATATTGACTAATATTTTATATAGGCTCTAATTATCATACCGGGGAATACTAATGAACCCCAACCTAAATCTAAGGTTGGAATACATAGCTTTCATGTTTGGGATGGGATACATAACAGCAAGTCAGCAACAGACAGCAAAATTCAACAACACTAGCGCTTAATAGAATAATGCTGTAGTGCCAAGACAGCTATTATTACAAATGAGAGCCATTTATGTCAAATGGCAGTGCCTGGTGGTGTTCATATGTCTGCAACTTGTTGCATGTTGTTGCTCTACTGTAGAAATGATTCTGTACCTTCTGCCAACTGCTCTGCACTGGCTTCTCCTGAAGCACCAGCAGGACTGATGTCATCACCATCACCACCTTTGAATAGCAAACATATGCTTACAATGTTTTTCCATACAGCCTATGTCTCACTTGATTTGCTCTTGTATTCATATACATAATAATGGAATGATTATATCCCATTTGTTGCACAAATAAATAATTTCAAAAGCAGTAAATACAAAAAAAAGTGGCTTGTAAATCAGTGATTTTAAAATCCCAATCCTTATTTTAATTTCAAGGCCAGGGCCTAGTAGGCTACATATTTACACTTTGTAAAAGTGTACAGCCTCAAGGACCCTTGGGGGTCCCTGGACCTCATACTGACAAGAACCAGTGTTTTTTTTTAGATAACTTACTTGCAGACGCATCTTTTTTTTTAGCCTCGTCTCCTCTCCCGGTCCGCTCGCTACACACACACACACACACCGCAGCAGGTACCAGACACACGTCACACACTCCTTTCTCCACACGCTGTCTGTGTGGTTGATACGGACTGTTGGGGCGGGTGTTAATCGAAACAAACCAATCGTCTTGTCCTCCTCACATGCTACTGGCCTGAGTGGCCTCTGATTGGCCTGGCCTGCCTCTCTGACTTAGAAAAAAAAGTCAGATAGCCGCGACGCCAGCTGACCGGCAGCCTGTTGAAAAAAAAAAAAAAAAGAGAGAGAGAGAGAGAGTTCTCCCTATGGCCAGTCCGGGCCTGCTGTGTGAGCTATTTGGACAGGAGGTATACCCAGCGACCATATAGCCCAGCGACTATAATTTTTGATGTTTTTCATTAACCCTATAGGGTTAATTGCAGCACTGAGATACTTTTGCCCAAACTGACATTCCCATCAGCCTGTGTTTAGCGCTAATTAGCCAATTACAATGGACAACGATGTCCCTGTCTGCTGTTTGGACATAAATTAAGGTAAAGGAGCTTCTCACATATGTGAACAGTCCTGGAGCTGTTGGGAAAGTCATCTCTCTAAAGTCTTAAAGGGGTATTCCGCTGATCGTTCACAATCAATCATGAGCTGACTAATCATGGGGAACATACAGTCTCTGGAAATAGTGTAATATCTTCTGAGGCTCTAGAGGAGATAATAATAATAATAAAATAATCCAGATGTTGGGTATTTACTTGACAGGGAACCTTTGACAAAATGATTCTCAAGTTGTATTACGGGAAGTGTTGGATGCAATCTTTTAGAGCTGGACGCATACTAAAGACTAAAATTAAGGCTACTTATGGTGCTTCAATTTTGGTCATTCTTTATTCTTATCTGTGTTGCTATATTGTTAAAGTATGTCTAGATGTGGATAATTAATATATATGTTATATTCCATTAACATGTTCTCTTCTGCCAGTAGAACAAGGGATGAGATACAGAAAGTAAAATAATGAGTGTATAACAGAGATGAGGACTCGGGAGAAGAGTGCAGATGATGCTCAGTGTTCCTGCAAGAATCCAATTGCACAGCAGGCTTTTTCACATTTGCTGTTTAGTTCAGCTTGGTGTATTTGTCCATGTGTGGTTCTGTCAGCTTTGTCCCTCAAAGACCTTTTTTTCCCTTGCTTTTATTTTCCTAGAGAGAGAGAGAGGGAAAGAGAGAGAGGAGAGAGAGAGACTGGAGCCAGCAGTCTGGAACGGGCATGACAGAATTTGAATTATCGAAGCAGCACAGCAAAGAGAGAGCGGGGGAGGGAGAGGGGGATGTGTTTCAGTTTGTGTGTGCTTGTGCGTGTGGTGTGTGTGTGCATGCGTCTGTTTCCGTGTGGCAGAGGAACAGAGAAAAGGGGAGAATGGTTTCAGCAGTGGAGGCTGTTATTTCGAAGGCATTGTTAAAGAGCGGGTTTGGAACAGAGTTATGTAGCTAATTTTCATTTAAATGGCTCTTCTCCCCATGTAGTAATCAGGACTTAAACATGTTTATTAAAATATACAGTACTACAATGATTGTGTGTTTTCAAAACTCTCAAAGCGGCATTATGAAAAATGACAATTTATAGGATCTGGCTGGAATTTTACTTTACAACATTGAAAACAATGTTATCAAGAAACAACAGTGTTGACATTCTGTCAAAGATGTCTCTGTTCTGTGTTACAAAGATGTCTACTGAAGCTAGCATACTAACCAGCTAGCCCTGGCCCATCCTGTCTCCTAATACCACTTTGTACCATAAGAGGTGATAGTCAGTAGTTTCAGCTGGGAGATGTGCAAGCCAGTTCACTACTCAATCTAATATGTACAGAAAAGGAACTCACAGGAACTCACAAAAAGATGAGCTGCACTGCCTTGTAACCTTAAACTTGACATAAACTTAATAAAACTCACCAACATCGTCTTCGTTTTGTTTTCTCCAATCACCTCTGGTTTGGTCCAAATAAGTCCTTAATTCACAGAGTAAGATGTAAAAATATTCTGGATCTACACGCTGTTTTCATGTGCTGCTCATGCCTGACTCTCTGTTACTCCACTGCCACTGCATTCCTCCTGATCATAGTTCTGATCAAAGTCGCTGTAAATCACCTCTGTACTCTTTCCCCTATCATTAAACTCACCTCTGTCGGTCACGGAGGCTGTTTCTGGTCTCAGTCTGGTGCCCAGCCATGTTCACTGAGTACTGTGGGCTGTGGAGCTCAGCCCATGGTGCTCACAAAACTAAGCAGGGGATTGGGCAAACCATCTGCTATCACCGCCTATCACTGGCTAACTTAAACCAATCAGATCAACAGTAGGAGAGTGCCACCAGCAGAGCCGGTAAAATAACCCTAACCCTTGCCGAAGTCGGTGGCGAGAAGAGTGAAAACATCTTTTCCATTGAGAAAAGCCTTCAGTGTCATTCTTTGCTCTTATTTAAATGAAATATACTCTCCAGTTCTTATGTAACTGATGCTATAGCATCTACACTAACTGCTTCACTATTGTTGTTTCCAAACAGTCACTTCTCTTGCTGGCTGTCACACCTAAACCATGCCTGTAGTAGTTCCGCTAATTTTTCCAAGCAACTGTGGTTTGGACACAAGTGCGTAACTTAAAGCCCAGCATGTAGAATCATTTGATCTCGTAAATCCAGCTGGCTCACATTGTAAACAAAGTACAGCTGAGTCATAAGCCAAAGTTTGACCTGGTGATGGTGCTAGAAGAAAGAGATTCACCAAAGTTTTTACAAATATCCTCAATCTGAGGGAACATGAATATCTGAAGCACATTTCATGGCCATCCATCGAATAGTTGTGGGCTCATTGTGGTTCTATTGTAAATGTCACAGAATCCCCAAAGTCATTGGATTTACCCTCTGGGGACCATCAATGTCCATACAAAGTTGCTCTTACAAAATGCTCAAAATCGTGGCAATCCATCCAGTAGATATTTCGGTCGAGACCAAAGTGGTGGACTAACCAACTCAAACTGCCATCCCCAGAAACACACACCTGCATGGCTAAAAGGCTAAAGAGTACACCAGGAAACTTGCAGAGGCTTGAAACTAGCTTGAGCTAAAGAATCCATCAAATTGAGCATCACGTCCACTTTGTCATCAAATTTATGTTGACGTTGTGTGATGAAGGAGCTGTTAGACGAAGTGCTGCAGGTGACAGGATGGACACCTCCAGCTTCTCATGTGAGATAACAATTCCTTTTCCCTCACCAATCTGTTACCAGATTTCCCACTGCCATTGAGTTTAAATCATAAGTTTTGCCAAACAGGGGCTTTTGCTTTTTACTTTGACAACACATCCTCCACTATATTCTTGTCAGTCACTTACTCTCCATGCGAGTTGTGAAATGTGAAATTGCGACTCTGCTGCTAGCGCTGCAAAAGCAGATGACTTTGTAGCTGCAGTATCTGACTGTAAGGGACTGACCGCCAAATTCCACCAGATCCGTGTTCGGTCCCTCTCCGATCTGATCTGCCAAGGCTTCTATTTCTGCCGGATGCCGGAGCATGGCGCATCAATTCAGCCGAATTCAGCACAGAGCAGACAGGAAGTCAGGAACCAAAACAACATCATAACAGCCGGTTAATTTTCATTATAAAACACTCCGTGTTGACGCCAGCACAAAAATCTCAAAAAAGAGAACAATCTACCCTTCTTCACTACCCAGTGAGCAAAAAGTGGTCTAGATCACGTCTTTTAGACATCATTTATGGACATCCAAGATGTCTAAAAGACATCCTCTGGGGAGCCAGAATGAAAGTTTTTTATAAGTCTTTTCCGTATATTTCCTTTTTTCTGACTGGACGTCTTTTCTCAATGTCATTTATCTGGACGTCCATTGACAGCCAGAATTAGTCGATAAATGATGTTGAGAAAAGACGTCCAGTCAGGCCATAATCTAGACATCCACTAACATTCAGAATTAGTTGAGAATAGACGTTCATACTGGCTATGATCTGGACGTCCACTGACAGCCAGAATTAGTCGATAAACGATATATAAACGTCTATACAACGTCCAGAAAAGACGTATAAAAAACTTTCATTCTGGCTCCCCAGAAGACGTCTTTTAGACGTCTTCTTTTCAGTCCTCTATTTAAGCCCAAGGGACGTCCTAGGACGGATTTGTTTCAACACACCTCCTTTATATCCACATAAACTCTGCAGCACTTACTTGTTGTTGACTGAAGGTCTGGGTTGGGATGAGGAATTGATGAATGGTGATGAATGTTGATGAATGTTGATGAATGGTGATAAATTGTGTTTAATGGGCATATGGAGCGTTACGCTAAACAAAAATATAAATAAAAATATTTCGATGCATGCACCAAAACAAACGCATGTGGAATCAAAGTGTTTCAAAGTCAAATAAATAATAATTTCTATTAATTTCGATTTAGCTTCAAGCGTTCAAGCATGTAAACGTGTAAGCGGTCTTTTGTCCTAAATGTAATAGTAATGTAATGTAATAGTGATTGCGTCCTACTTAACTTAAATGCGATGCCTTGTAGTTCTTTAATTAAAAATAACAAAAATGGCTTCTACAGTAATTATCGTGGGAACTCCCCGGTCTTGCCACTCCAGTTGTCTGGCAGTGTTGCGCCGTGCTGCACTCAAAACGTAGCTGGTGGGTGTTGATGGACGAGGGAGCATGGAGTAAAACTAGCGAAGCCGTTTCGCAACACACATGCAACCAGTGGAATTCCTGGATAACTGTATTAACAGCTGGGGCAGTGGGCAATATAATCGCTGAATGCCTGACCACAGTGTAACACTGGTAACAGTGACTACCCCAGCAAGCCTAATAATAAATTGAAAACAATATGCATGTATGATCCTTAAACTACATTAACTGTAAACAGTACTTTGACACATTATAATCTCAATCCATTTACATATATCAACTTTGTACAATGTCCGCAGAATGAGGTCCATTGTCTGGAGTTGCCCTTTCACACCATTAACTGTATAAAATAGGGACAGAGCTTCTGAGTCTGAAAAGTGGAGCCAATACAGAAGTGCCATAAAACTGCACTCTTTCTAAAGGCCAGCAGGGAACAACCCACTCACATTTGCGACTTAAAATAGATGTGTGCAAACTGTAAAATGTACAGTCATACTTGTAAAGAACATGTATATCATGGTAGTCTTCAGTGCCAATGATTCCTACAGCTTTCATGTTTCTGTGATGGAATGAGTGGAACACAAACTACTTTGTCACAAAAAAACATTCATGAAGTTTGGTTCAATAATGAATTTATTATAGGCCTTCTGAAAATATGACAAAATCTGCTGGCTCAAATATGTACATACAGTAATTATAATATTTGGTTAAATGTCTCTCTGCCATTTTCACCTGTTAGGTGCTTTTGATAGCCATCCACAAGCTTCTGGTCGTCCTCTGGCTGAATTTTTAACCCCTTCCCTTTATCAGAATCAGTGAAGTTCAACTGAATTTGTTGGCTTCCTGGCACAGACTTGTTTCTTCAGCACAGTCCACATGTTCGCAACGGGGTTCAGCCAGGACTTTGGGAAGGCCACTCCAAAACCTCAATTCTAGCCTGATTGATCCATTCCTTTACCACTTCTGATGTGTGTTTGGGATCATTGTCCTGTTGGAACACCCAGCTCAACCAAGAGCCAATCTTCTGCTGATTATTTTAGGTTTTCCTGAAGAATTTGGAGATAATCCTCCTTCTTCATTATTCCATTTACTTTCTTTAGAGCAGTAGATCCACTGGCAGCAAATCAGCCCCACGGCATAATACCAGCACCATGCTTGACAGTAGGTCTGGTGTTGTTGGGGTTAAATGCCTCACCTTCTCTCCTCCAAACATATTGCTGCTCATTGTGGCCAAACAACTCAGTTTTTGTTTCATCTGACCACAGACTTTTCCTACAGGAGGTTTTTCTTTGTCCATGTGATCAGCAGCAAACTTGAGTTGAGCTTTAAGGTGCTGCGTCTGGAGCAAGGGCTTCTTTCTTGCACAGCAGCTTCTCAGCCCATGTTGATGTAAAACATACTTGACTGTGGACATGACACCTGTCATACAGCAGCTTCTAATTCATTGCAGACTTGCTTTTGCTTTGCATTTTTGGTTGACTCTTGACCATCCTGACCAGTTTTCTCTCAGCAGCAGGTGATAGTTTGTGTTTTCTTCCTGATGGTGGCAGTGACACAACTGTGCCATGCACTTTCTACCCACATACTGTTCTTTGTACAGTTGATCTTTGGGCCTGTAACTGCTTTGAAATGGCTCCAAGTGACTTTCCTGACTTGTTCAAATCAATAATGCACTCTTTCAGATCAATGCTGAGCTCCTTAGACTTTCCCATTGTAGTGTTTGTGGCTGAGTCTAATGGGTGAATCAAACAAGCCCTATTAAAATGGGCCCAGAAAAGTCACCAGCTGTTATCAATCAGAATCACTCAGAAGAAGTTAAGAGGCCATGCTACAAAGAACATTTGATTCACACAACTTTTTATAATCACCAAAATGGAACGTTCTAGTCAAGGTCAATTTTCAGAAGACCTATAAAAATTCATTATTGAACCAAACTTCATGAATGATATACATGTTCTTTACAAGTGGATGGAAACTTTTGACCACGACTGTACATGGCACACACACACACACACACACATACACACACACACACACAGTGTCAGTGAGTCACCACAGTAACGCATTCTGATGGAACATTTGGTCGAGTGTGTGTGTGCGTGTAGCACTGGATTTTAAGCCCCTCGAAGAGACATGCTGTGTTCTGAATCACATACTAATGTACTTTTCATACTAACGCTGATGTCACATTGAGAATGTATGTGGATTTTTTACTTAAGCAAGAAATTCTGAGTACACGCTGTCAGCTTACTAAACATACTCAGCAGCCACAGAATGCATTGAGTCTCTTCAGACTGTCTGATGGCGCACTGCTAGGCGATCAGTTCAAGCATCACAGTCGAGTTCTATTTACAGATTTTGTGCTATTCATCAGTAACTTCCCGGCAGTTATTTCACCTTAATTGTCAAAGTTTGGCTTACTAGTCACCAGCTTACTTCTGCCTGCCCTGTTACCAGCCATTCTCACCTAATCAGCCAACTCCACTCACCTGAGCACACGGCTGCGCCTCATCACTATGAATCCTGTATATATACACTTCAGCCTCACAGACATTGCCAGATTGTTCTTCGCTGTCATGCAAGACTTTCCAGCACTTTTCCTCAGACTGATTCCCCGTTGCCGACCCTGCCTGTCTCTGACCAACCCATCTTGCCTGATCTACGGTAAAATCACCTGCCTTTTGTCCCCGGATTTGAGATTCTCCGCAGCTTCTCTGGATAGTGTGTTGCTTGTGGCTGTCGGGCAAAGCTTTTCCACCACCTCACTACTGTCAGGCCTGGACGAAAATGAGGACTCAGATGCAGTGGATATCACTTATAAGCACACTTTATTGAATTCGGCTCCTTCTTTGAAGAGTGACAAATGAATATGCTATGAAACACTTACTATCTCTCTGAGGCCTGGCAAGAAAATCGGGGAAGAACAAGACTTCCAAAAGGAGGGAAAACACACATAAAAAGGGAGGGACAAGGAACACTAGAAACAAGGAAAACAGAAGACTAGACTAGAAATCAAAACTCTCACAAGGAGGAAAACAAAAGGCTAGATAACTCAAAACGCTCTCGAAGGAGGAAAACCAAATCTGAGATAAAAGGGACAAAAGAAAACGGCTCACCAAAACAGGAGGCTCTACAACTATCTAATAAAAATAACAGGACAAAAGAAAAGGCTCACCTAAACAGGAGGCTCTACAACTATCTAATAAAAATAACAGGGCAAAAGAAAAGGCTCACCTAAACAGGAGGCTCTACAACTATCTAACACTATCTAACACAAAATCACTCCGAAAACGGGAGGACAGAAGGCAGTTACAACAAAATACAAAATCAACACTAAACTAGAAAAGATTATCAAACAAAAAATCACTCTTAAAGAGGAAGCAGAAAACAACTTACGTGGCGAATAAATTCTCTTGGCAAAACTGACTATGACTATGATTAAGGGCTTGGGTGCACGGACTAGGACGAAACACTTTGGCACAAGACAAAGGGAAGACGCCGACTTAATACACATGAGGGAAATGGGGAACAGGTGGAAACGATCAGGGATCAGGTGAGACAATCAGACCGGTGACACATGAGGAAGGGCAAGTGACCTGAAACGAGAGGAGAGTTAGATTTCAAAATAAAACAGGAAGTAACGAGACAAAACCCCAAGACAAGACAAACCTCACCGCGGTGTGACAACTACTTCTGGTCCTCTGTGGTTCAGAAGCTCTCACATCGTTGCTATGCTCGCTAGTTTGTCACCACTGTGTGTATATCCATCGGCTGACTTCCGCCTTGACAACCTCGCTGCCAGCTCACTCCAAACTGGTACTGTAGCAAACTTTGTACTGATCTACAAGAATGTTGGGACTGTTTCTGCTACATACACCCCGACGTTACAGCCAGATTCAGCCTGCCTTGGCTACAACGCTTCAAGAGATGTTGTTAAGAGACATTACTGTGTTTGTAGTCGTTTGCATTTATCCTGCTGAGTTGGTTCATTAAAACTGCTAATGAGCTATTCCTGGTTTCCCCGAGTGCTGCAATTCGGTCCTAACACCACTGGTTACATTAATTCTTTAAATCAATTGTGAACCACAAACAGCTTATCATCAAGTCTGCCACTTAGAATAAGTTAAATGTGCCTAGATGGAAATGATAGTATTATAATCAAACAGGGCAATAAAAACACATATCCAAAAATAAAAAAAACCTGCATGTAGGAGTCATGAAAAAAGAAGAAAAGAGTGTACCAACACTGCAGGATGCAGCTGTGTGCTTTAGAACAGTCACTGGAGTCAATGCAGGATGGAAGAGTAGCTTTCAAACATAGATGTTCAAATTACAAATGTGCAACTTGTCAAATGCACTTTTTGCTTTCTTGAGAGAGTTAACTGAGAAGATCAATGTCATATCTGTGGGTTAAGTACAGCTCTGCAGGTGGGAGGCAGTTAGCTTAGCATAGAGACCAGAAGCAGGGGGAAACCACTCACCTGAACAATGTTCAGCACCACCTCTTAATCCCCTCCAAGCTTATAAGGTGGTGTCAATCCTCTCATCACTTTCCTGACAAGAAAGTGAGCTAATGCTGTTTCTGTAATCATCATAATGTCAGATTTAGGTCAAAACTTTTATTTTCATGCTGTCACCTTTCTCTGAGAGTGAATCTCACTTCACTCTGTAGGCTAGATTGGTTCTACTTTCTAAAGCACACTTTATTAAAGGATAGTGTTCACACTTTTTCTTAGGAATCTAACTGCATAAAAAACAGACAGAACCAGAGAATAGATCATGTGAGTCAGATACAGTTGAAACCCTCCATGCTGAAAACTCTTCTACACTGCTGTGTAAAAGCTGTGATTGGTTGTTTCAATGTAAACTACAGATAAAGTAACAACCAATCACAGCACTACTTAGTGCTACTGAGTTAGCTAGCTGCTGTACAACAGGCTCAGTGGCTGTGTACTGTGAGTGCATACAGTAGTTGTAATCACTAACCATACGCAACTCCCTGATGTCTCACTCACACGTAAGAAAACCCAGAACATTATCATGAACATAAGCAGTGATGGCTATTGTCAGTATCCTGTAAGCATTGGGACATTTTAGTTACAATTTCTCTGACATTCTTGTGCTACTAGCTTGCTAACAGCTTTAGCAATACATTCACATAGCCCTGTGGAAGACTCCAGTCATGCACAATGAGTGCAAAGGGCAGAGTGCAGCCGGCCAGTTGAGAATATTGATGGGCTTATGAGAGGTCTGCAACAGCCAGATACTATACATTTTTTTTCTTTTGTCAAAACATTTGATTTATTGATTTCTGTAGGGAAGCAATTTTCTACAAATATATAAAAAACCTGCTTCTAGAATAACTTACAAACCCTAACTTAACATCATGTAACTTTTTGACCTTGAAATAACAGCTTCTAAATCATGTTGATGGTACAGTATCTTGTAACAGGGTGAATGGTTTCTCTGTCTCAGCCACTCCTGTTTCTGCACTATGGAACTTCAGTGGGATTCTGCCCCTCTCTTTTCTTTTCCTTTAAGGTCTTATTCTGTTTTGGGACCAGAACGTCGTTGGAGATGGAAAACTGATGGTCATGATGGCTGGTGGACAGAGTCTCATGGTGTGATTTACTCACCGTTGACTCTCAGGATAATTGAATCATAATGGAACATTTTCCGAGGCGTGGCCAGGCTCATTGCCCCTTGTGCTCTGATAATGCAACAGCAACAAAATAAATGGTTCTTTTAGTTGTGTCAAATGCCATCTAGGACCAGGGCAGCCATGAAATTGCTTCACTTCTCCAAATCCCACAAATTTTCTAAATTCATACACATTTGATGGATAGCCTTGTGTGTTGCTTTGAAATATTTCCATAGGTAAGCAGAACAAAACCCTAAATGATTCCTGAGTGACTCTTTGGTATTTGTCTCTTTCCCTTTGCACCAGCTCTCAGGTGCCGTGTCAGATGAATTTCTTTAATCCAAGAGGATTATTATCATCCGTCAGATCCTCTGTCATGCCGTAAGGTTTGAATGTTTTGTTCAACATTTTACCCAGATAAATGGACCTCATCCATGAGGAATGCAGCACCAGGATGGTAAGTATGTTGCAGCAGGGGGCATGGAGTGAGTGACTGAGTAGTTGAGTATTTTCAGGCAGGCAGAACCCCATTGCATCAATGTTATAATTCAGGCCATGGACTATGTGCTTCTGTGTGCATCCTGCCTCTTTGCCTGGGGCAACAGTAAGACACCAACGAGTCCTCTTTGCCCCAGTCATGGAACTGTAAAACACATCCTTGGCAGATGCCCAAATGCCTCCAATGAATCAGAATCAGAATCAGAAATCCTTTATTTGTCCCGCAAATGGGGAAATTCCTTAGTCACAGCAGCCAAAGGACAGTTTCACACTTAAACAATAATAAAAAGTAAAAAATAAACAATATAATAAGAGATAAGAAATAGAATTAACTCGTATATACATAGTATTTACAATATGAACTTGGTATTTACAATATGACATAGTATTTATAATATGAACAGTGTAAGTATAAGCAGTTTGGTATTTTTATTTACAAACAATAAATAATAAATATGGGTATTAAAAATTGTCCAATTAGTGCAAACCAGAAAGTGTGTGGATATGTGTAGAGTTTAGTATTGCACAGTGCACATGTGAGGTCTACTGGGAGCAGTGCTGGTTGTACAGTCTGACAGCAGCAGGAAGGAAGGACCTGCGATACCTCTCCTTCACACACTTGGGATGTATCAACCTGTCGCTGAAGGAGCTGACCAGTGCAGTGATAGTGACCTGCAGGGGGTGGGACTCCTTCACCAGCAGCGATGACAGCTTGTCCATCATCCTGCTCTCTCCCACCACCTGCACTGGGTCAAGAGGGCATCCCAGGATGGAGCTGGCCTTCTTGATAAGTTTATCAAGTCTCTTCCTATCTGCTGCCGAGATGCTGCTGCTCCAGCAGACTACTCCATAGAAAATGGCTGATGCCACCACAGAGTCATAGAAAGTTGTCAGGAGTGCCCCCTGCACTCCAAAGGACCTGAGCTTCCTCAGCAGATGGAGTCTGCTCTGACCTTTCTTGTATGTTGCTGCAGTGTGATCAGTCCAGTCCAGTTTATTGTTAAGGTGAACTCCCAGGTACTTGTAAGACGTCACCATCTCAATGTCCGTTCCCAGGATGTTCACTTGTGTGCAGGGTTGTTTGCGCCTGCGGAAATCCACCACCAGCTCTTTGGTCTTCCCGGCATTGAGCTGGAGGTGGTTCCACTGGCACCAGTCCACAAAGTCCTGAATAAGTTCTCTGTAGGCTCTGTCGTCCCCGTCCCTGATGAGGCCGACGATAGCAGAGTCGTCAGAGAACTTTTGTAGATGGCTGTGGGGTGTTTGGTGGGAGAAATCAGCAGTGTAAAGGGTGAACAGGAAAGGGGCCAGGACTGTCCCCTGTGGGGCCCCCGTACTGCAGACGACTGTGTCCGACACACAGTCCCGAGTCCTCACATACTGTGGCCGGTCGGTGAGGTAATCGAGGATCCAGTTCGTGAGGTGTTGGTCCACCCCCGTGAGCTCCAGCTTGTCCCCCAAAAGTGCAGGCTGTATGGTGTTGAAAGCACTGGAGAAATCAAAGAACATGATCCTCACAGTGCTTCCAGGCTTTTCCAGGTGAGACATTGATCTGTCCAGGAGGAAGATGATGGTGTCGTCCACTCCGATGCCAGGCTGGTAGGCAAACTGGAGTGGGTCCATAAAAGGACCCACCAGAGGGCGGAGATGGACAAGGACCAGCCGCTCCAGGGTCTTCATCAGGTGTGAAGTGAGAGCAACTGGTCTGTAGTTGTTGAAGTCCTTAGGGTGAGGGATCTTTGGTACTGGTACCACGCAGGAGGTTTTCCAGAGCAGTGGCACTTTTCCCAGGTTCAGGCTCATGTTGAAGATGTACTCCACAATCCTGCACAGCTGGTCTGCACAGGACTTGAGGAGCCTGGAGCTGATCCCGTCTGGACTGGTGGCCTTCTTCACCTTCATCTTCCTCAGTTCATTCCTCACCTGGATAGTGGAGAGGGACAGATTGGAGCAGGGGGGCTGAGTGTCGGGTGGGGGAGGTGGGTGAGTGACAGGGGGGGCAGTGGGGGGTGTCTGCAGGCTGAAAGCAGTGGAGAGGGAGGTAGAGGTGAGAATGGGGCAGGAAACAGCGGGGATGGAAGAGGTGGTGGGGGGCAGCAGAGATGACTGGGCCGGGGGAGGGGTGGGTGTCTGGTCAAACCTATTGAAGAATAGGTTCAGGTCGTTCACCCACGTCTGATCCCCGGCAGCCTGAGAGTCTGGTTTCCTCAGCCCTGAGATGGTTTTAAGGCTTTTCCAGACTCCACTGATGTTAGTCTGCTGCAGCTGGTCCTCCATCTTCCTCCTGTAGCTGTTCTTCCCCTCTCTGATCTTCTTCCTCAGCTCCCTCTGCGCAGCCTTCAGTTCCTCCTTGTTGCCTGACCTAAAGGCCCTCTTTTTTTCCTTAAGGAGAGCCTTTATTTCAGGATTAATCCAGGGTTTGCTGTTAGAAAAACACCGCACAGTCCTGGTGGGTACAGTGTTTTCAACACAGAAGTTTATGTAGTCCGTTATGCATCCTGTTAAACTGTCGATGTCCTCCCCATGAGAAACACACAGTTCTTCCCACACAGTTGAGTCAAAGCAGTCCCTCAGAGCCTCTTCAGACTCCTCAGTCCATGTCTTAACTGTGCGGGTCTCCACTGGTTGCCTGTTTACGAGGGACATGTACACAGGCAGGAGATGAACCTGGTTGTGGTCAGATCTTCCCAGGGGAGGGAGGGGGGCTGAGTTGTATGCCTCCTTGCTGTTGGCATAAAATAAGTCCAGTGTTTTATTGTCCCTGGTGTGGCAGGTGACATACTGTGTGAATGTGGGCAGCGTGGAGGACAGAGAGGCATGATTGAAATCCCCAGAGATGAGGAAGAGGGCCTGTGGGTGCTGTGTCTGCAGTGAGCTTGTGACTGAGTGGAGAAGGTCACAAGCTGCATCAGCGTTAGCAGAGGGGGGGATATACACAGCGATCAGGATCACCTGTGTAAACTCCCTCGGGAGGTAGTACGGCCTTATGCTAACCGCTAAAAGTTCGATGTCCTTACTGCAGACCTGTTCTTTAACAGTGATGTGCCCAGAGTTACACCATCTGTCATTAACAAACACAGCCAGCCCTCCTCCTTTCCTCTTACCGCTCTCTGCCGTCCTGTCCGCCCGCCGCATTTGAAATCCGTCCAGGTTAGCGTCCATGTCCGGGGTCAGCGCCGTTAGCCACGTCTCAGTGAACACCATGATGCTGCTCTCACGGTAGTCCCTCTGATGCCGGGTCAGCGCCGTTAGCTCGTCCATCTTGTTGGGGAGAGGTCTCACATTCCCCATGATGACAGACGGGAGGACGGGTCTGTAGCGTCTCCTCCTGCTACGGCGAACAGCTCCGGCCCGGCACCCGCGTCTCCTCCTCTTCAGCTGGCGGGGGACATCGGGCCATCGGCACCGCGGCGCTACTGAGGGCCAACAGCTGATCCCTACTGTAAACAATAGGGCCGCAGCGAAAAAAGCAGAATTAAGACCAGAGCGATAAAAACAACTCTGGTCTCCATACTGCCCGGAGAAAGAGCTCCAAAAAGAAGTAAATTAAAAAAGTTAAAAAGTACTAAAAGTTATATAAAAAGAAGAAAAAGCTCAAAGGTGAGCGAGAGCTGCTGTAACAGGCTGCCACTCACGCGGCGCCATCTTTAATCATCCATCATGAGGAAGCCGCTATTGCTGGCACCATAACCATGTGCTGGAGGAAGTGGTAGAGCACAAAATGCAGGCATCAACAGCAGGAATCACCTCCGCCTCCTACAGTAGAAAGCATATGATGTTAATGCAAACAGGTGAATAGCCCAAACCAGAGTGCCAACAGGCCCAGCCACTTAAGAATTGGACTGGCACTTTCAAGTCGACCTGGGCAGGCAGCTCAAGTTTTGAGACACCATTACACAAACAGCCCTGTGGCCAGGCATGGTCCTACTGTCAGAGGACTCAAAGACTCTGAAGTAATACACTCTTAAAAAATCCTGGTCTCAAATAACAGCCAACGGTGTAACCAAAACAAACAAAGTTGGCCACTAACAAGGGTGCTATCCCCCTCCTCTTATCATGTAGCCAAAGACAACTGGGTGTAGAAATCAAGGGAACATTTCATTTGCAAAAACAGATCTTCGAACGAATATGACACCACTCATGTAGCAAGTCTAGCAAAAAAAAAAAAATGAAATAAATGGTGGTTCTTGGCCCACACTGGATAATGAATGCAACAAAATGTAACTTCCTGGAGAAAAATAGATGATTGTTGAGGCTCATCCCCAGGTGACACTTGGCATCTGACCCGACCTGCTATCCAAAGCTTCGGTATTTGATGACCTAGATCTCTATGTGACCTATGTAAGCTAAGAAGACCTCTCACCAGGTCGGATTGTGACTTCACTGGGTCAGATAATAAATTCATTAAGCTATAAAATGATCTCATTAAACTATATTTTATTGTGGAGTGCTGAGGATGAATTGAGCCTTTTAAACAGCATTTGAGCCACACATTTTAACTCATTGTTACGGTTGTATATTTTACATTAACTGTATTATTTACTTTCTAGCAGTCACAAGCAACTCTGATAAATGCATGAAACGCAACATACACAACAGTAAAGAGCAGATGAAGTCAGCAACCAGCTAATGAAGAAACAGCCGCTAAAGAGGCAACAATTCAATGTTAACACACGCACACAGTGGAACAAAGTTCATCCTCCCAGACTTTTGATTCTGTAGTCTAGGAGCTATAGAATTAAATATGGCATATTGCATTGTAGGATTATTAGCAGTGTCCATACACTGCATTTTCATTCCATTGTGGGATTTTTCAGGGTGTTATACAGTGTATAAATGTCACACTTCGGATGCTCTAATGAAATGGACGAGGGCAAATATAGTGGACTATATAGTAAATACAGAGGAATTTCAGACACCGCCCATGTCACAGCCTGCAGGAGTTCACCAGGTCACATGTCACCAGAGGTAGTACAAATACTTCGTTACCTTACTTAAGTAGAAATTTTGGGTATCTATACTTTACTGGAGTAATTATTTTTCAGCCGACTTTTTACTTCTACTCCTTACATTTTCACGCAATTATCTGTACTTTCTACTCCTCACATTTTAAAAATAGCCTCGTTACTCACGAAATTTCGCTGCGCCTCTGATGCGCTTCCGGAGAGGCGCATCAGAGGCGCAGTATTGGCGAACCGAACCAGTGTGAACGGATAAGCCGGCGGCGCGGAGCGGGGGTGTGTCGATCTGATGGTGTTCACTGTCTGATAACTGTACAGATCCTTCACTCAACAAAATATAGATAAATGTCCCACAAAGCAACGTTACATGACCATACAACAGTAACGTAGTAACTGGTTGTGTCTTTGGCAACTTATATGAGGAAAAAAATACCGACTCTTTGTCACATTTCTGCCCGAAAAACAGCGTCTGTCCCCGGCAAAAAACTTTAGCTCGCCAACTGTTTGTCGCGGTGACGACTTAGTGAACTTTCCCCCAGAAAACAGCCCCGCAAGTGATAGAGTCAGACAGCGTCCAGTTTACTGATGGCGATTATGTAATTAAGAGAAAAACGTAAATTTGTCATTTTCCAGGATGTTTGGTGGGTCAGGATCCCAATCACAACACATTATAACAGCATCCATATGATTATAAACAGTCAGCGGGTACATGTTTAGATTAACAGGAGGACACCGGGGGAAACACACACGTCATCATCATGACGTGTACCGTCACGCCTCTTTGGAGCCGCGGCGCCAGCTTTCTGTGTGAATTACACTCTTTTTTGGATGTACTTTAAAAAAACTGTTTTCTAATGTAACATTAACTTGATATTGGTATTAAAAATGTTTTAATACATAATCCATGTCTTATTATAAATTAGGATGTTAAGGTATCAATCTGAAAGGTAAAACCATCAAATTTTACTCAATGGCCTTTGTGCCCTGTCATGTGGCCTTGGTGCCCCTAAAAAAAAAAGTGAAGGCCAAATGGCCTTGCCCCTAAAATGACGAAATTCCAACCCTGTCCGACACCCTATTGGTTTGTACGCGATCCATCGCCCCTGCACATGACACAAATCACGTCACACTCCAGCATGGACATAGCCAGTAGGCGATTTGAGGGGGGATGAGGGGGGATGCCGTCCCCCTTGTTAGCAAAATTACCAAAAAGCATCCCCCTTGTTAACCTGCCATCACTCTCCATCCCCTAGTAGCAGAAAGTGTGTTACAAATCACAAGCGGCCGTGATCGACGGCGCACAGTGGAGTCAAGCCATGCACGGCTGCTTTGCATTTTGGCTGCCTGGTCGATTAGACATAGAGCATCCGGTCAATTTTCAAAATAAAACACCCTGTGCAGACTCCCGATTGCATGAAAACGAAAAATGACCAGATCAACAAAATCTGAGCAAGTCAACAAAATCGGGCAGGTAAAAGGCTCGGTTCTGAAACGTTCCCGCTGGGTTCTCTTTATACATTCTTGGTATGACGCTGTGCGGAGGGCGGAACAAAACCTGGAGCAGATGCGACGTCATAGAGCAGCTTCCGGTGGATTCCCAGCCCATCTCTCTGTAGAGGAGGAGCACAACAAGTTTGCTTGTTCTAAAACTAAAATGTTACTTTTTGTAAGTGTTTTTAGTGTGCCTGTTCAGAACATGGTGGCTTATGTTATGTTGGTAATTGTTACTTTTGTGCTGGTTTATAGTTTAACCCTATAGTGAGGTAGCTGTTACATTTCCTGACACCAGCTGTTTTAACCCCGTTGAAGCGCACTCTGCTGGACAAACTATGTCATTACACCAATTATAAATTAGCCCAAGCATGTTTTTCTGCATTATAGTTTTTAAATATAAGGTTTTCATATCGGTGCATATCGGACAATATATACACCGATACTGATATATCTGTGATAGGCTAATATCGGCCGAAAAAATCGGCCTACCGATGAATCGGTCAGGCTCTACTATTTTGCACAATGTTCATTGTGTGTCCTTCAAGGAATTTAGATGGTAAAAATTCCAAGGGGTCATGTAACTTAAAATGACCCTGCTTGTAGTGTATTGTGAGAAACTTGAGGAAACCCTGCCTGAATAAACTCAGTCCACTGCATACAATTTAAAGGTGTATCTACTCATTACTTTAATACAGTTATAAAAAGACAATTGTAGTAGGGAGAGAAGGAAGATAACTGGATAAAATGGAATTGTAGAATTAGAAATGTCACAGTTATGGTTAAGTCGTCAACAATGTCCTTTGGGAGGTGTACATAGGTGTGTTGGGGCAGGGTGGTGCTCCCATTCAGCCATCCCCCCTGTTAAAAATTAACAAATCACCTACTGGACATAGCAGACTTTATGTATGTAGCCTAGTACGAAGGTGTCCGTGGCAGAGACTCAAGAGAACTCGAGCAAAATGTCACAGATGTTAATGCTCAGTAGTACACATATATGGTTCTTTAATGTATTTGCATTGTACTAAAATGCGTTCATTTACAATGGGCATAGATGAGGCTGAAACAGGTAGCCTAGTGCATCCCAAATTTTTCAACATTAATATTTTAATATAACATTATAGTCATATGGCCTTTAGAAAAATGTTTTTTGGGGGGAGGTGGGGTAGAGCACTATAGGCCCCTGTGGCGCAGCCTAAGCTTTTGTCCTTAATGGCATTTTTTTCCCTTACATTACTTTTACTTTTATACTTTAAGTAGTTTTGAAACCAGTACTTTTACACTTTTACTCGAGTAAAAAGCTTGAGTTGATACTTCAACTTCTACAGAAGTATTTTTAAGCCCTAGTATCTATACTTCTACCTGAGTAATGAATGTGAATACTTTTGACACCTCTGCATGTCACATCCTGCAGGGGTTCACCAGGTGTTGGCAAAGCGCTATGTACTTAACAAAATCCAGCCTGAAATTTTGTTTCAGTTTGCCCAGGACGATTATGATTGGTTTAAAGAAATACAAACATGCTAGCTTTTTTTCGCTATACCAGAATGAGAATTGTTGCAGCCAGACCTGTCTCCAGCACTAACACAGCGATAGGTCTGGCTATGCAAGTCTACACATGGGCACAACCAATTGGACTGAAGGCACAGCTTGGGTACTGATATGGAGGCCAGTGATAATGTTACAGTGTAGAGCTGCAACGATTAATCAGTTAATTGATTTGTTGTCAACTATACATAAATTGACTATTTTGATTCATGGTGGTTATGTTTACATAGACGGACAGAAAATAATTTTTGCGCCAACGTCCTCAACTTCAACACACGTCCTACCGCCGTGCCAGAAAAAGGGCGATAAATTAACATGTCCTCCCGGGTGCCATATTTCTGTCACTGCAAATCGGAGCTGGAAACAGTAAACACTAATAACTACTGAAGAGCCACTTGACACAAATGAATGCAGATTGTACCCTTTCCCACTGAAGAAAAAAGCCAAATGTTGGTGGGTACTAGTGGGTCTTTTGTCCAGTGTGAAAGGAGTATAAGAGTTTTAGGGGCTCTGTTCGGCTTGTACTCAGGTACTGTGCTGCTTTGAGCTAAATAACATAAGGATGCTTACATTCACACAATGGCAGTGCTAACATGCTGATGTTTCACAAGTATGATGTTAGAATTGTTCAAGATACAAAAGTCATTTAAAAACATTTTGTTACACACTGTCACAAAATACTGTAACAAAATGTAGCTTGTAGTCCATTTCTACCATGAACAAATACATTATATCAATGGATTAATAAATAATAAGTCATAAAAGTAAAAAAAAAAAAAAAAAAGTATTATTAGGCTGTTGAGGATGAGGTCAGGAGTCACACCCAGAGGAAAAAAGCTACCCTGTAGTCTGGTGGTAGAGCAGTGGATACTTCTGTATCGCTTGCCAGTCAGCATCAGGGTGAACAGACGGTGGTTGGGGTGGGAGTTCTGATGTTTCCTCTCAGAATGTTTTGAATTGCTTTTCTGTAAAAGTTGAGAAGAAATTAGCTTATTATGTGCTTTATTTTTATTAGCGTGGAGATGTATGACATCCATGACAGGTTCTCTGTGATAATTATCAGGAACCTAAAACTGTTCACCTGCTCCACCTCAGCTCCACTGATGTAGACAGGGGTGTGTGTCTTTGCCTCCTTCTTTCCAAAATCAACAGTCAGCTCCTTGGTTTTGTTGACGTTGAACAGTAGATTGTTCTCTGTGTTTTTAAAGAATGTTGAGTTCCTTCTGATATGGTGTCATCGTTATTTGAAATAGTGTTGTTGTCCGCAAAATTCACATTGGAGTTCTCTCAATGTCAGGGATTCATGTCATGGGTGTACAATGTGAACAGGAGAGGGCTGAGTGCTCTGGGGACAAGGCTGTGGTGAAGAGGAAACACACATAAATGTATATAAAATGAATTTACTCACCTTTTTATGAATTACCTTTACTTAACATTGAACATTGAGCTAGCGGACACTTATAATAGTTCACCCACTACAGCCCTGCTACGAGGCTCAGATTTTGAGTACTAGAGTGGGGGAAATTCTGAGCAGAATTCTGAATGTTGAGCTGAAATCAACAAACATAAGCCTACTGGTGAGGGTCCAGGCTGGCAGGGATGTTGTCTTTGATGTGCTGGAGAACCAGTTTCTCAAAGCACTTCATCAGGATGGGGGTGAGAGCTACAGGGCGGTAGTCATTAAAGCCCTTTTCACACAGAGATTCTGCAAAATCACCACAACGCAGGCTTGCCTTTACCCGCCTTTGTTTGTTCACACTGAACCAAGCAGCGTCTGTATGAAGCCGCTCCAGTGTGTCATTTCATACAGCATGCCAGCACATCATAATGTTGAGATCTGTGTTTTTTTTAATTTTTTTTTTACATGTTTGCACCTGTAAATCTAAACATGTATCCACAAACTGTCTATAATAATACGGATGCTGTTATAAGGTGTTGTGATCTAGCTCCTGACCCACCATGCGTCGTCGAAAGTGACAAAGAGAACTCCCAGAGGAGTTCCAGAGGAGATGCTGTATGCTGTATTCTGAAGAGTCGGAAGGACAGACAGGATGACAGCAACTTTTTCACGTATAAATTTGATATTTTTTCCTCATATAAGTTGCCAAAGACACTACCTGCTACCACATCACTGTTGTTTGGTCCTTATACGTTGCTTTTTGGGTTGATGTGTGGGACATTTCTCTTTTATTTGATGAGTGAATGATCTGTTTAGTTGGCTGTGTAGACTGTAAACGCAATCAATCAATCAATCAATCAATCAATCAATCAATCAATCAATCAATCAATCAATCAATCTTTATTTGTACAGCGCCAATTCACAACAAGTCATCTCATGACACTTTCTACTTTGGGAGAGACAGGGAGGGGGGTACAGCAGCCACAGCAGTAATAATAGCTTTACTAATTGAGATGTGAAAATTAATAATACTAAAAGTATAATAATAATAATAACAATAATAATAATTATAATAATAATGATAATGATGATGATGACAGTAGAAGTCAAGCAGGACCACAGCAGCAGGACCAACCACCATCCATGGGAACCTGCTGGAAGAGAGAAGACAGAGACGCCAGGGAAGAGGCCAAGTCAGTAACATGTATTAATGAGACATGATTGTGTACAGATACAGAGAAAGAGAGAGGAGCTCTCATGGGAAATCCGCTGGCAGTCTAGACCTATGTTGTGTCGACAAAGCTAAGAGCCTGTGCAGGCCCTAACTATAAGCTTTAACAAAAAGGAAAGTTTTAAGGCTACTCTTAAACAGAGAGGCTGTCTGCCTCCAGAACAACACTGGAAGATGGTTCCACAGGAGAGGAGCTTGATGGCTGAGTAATAGGGTACTATTAGGTCTCTAGGGCTTTTAGGGGTTTGTATGTGAGGACGAGGACTTTACATTCTATTTTGGATTTTACAAGAAGCCAGTGCAGAAATATTGGAGAAATATATATACAGACATATTGGGGCATCATACTCCTGTTCCCTATCACACAGACAGCGAGGCGAATCATGGTGTAAGATTCCCAACTTGAAAAGGGGGTGTGAATGGGGCTTAAGACTGGACACAGCAGACTTTTTAGGTACAGGAAGGATGATGGCTGTCTTGAGGCAGGAGGGAACAGCCTCCTGTTAGAGTGAGATGTTAAAAATGTCAGTAGTAACATCAGCTAGCTGATCGGCATGTTTTTAGTATACGGCCAGGTATATTATCTGGACCAGCAGCCTTATTTAAACACAGTCTCAGCAGGATTTTTCTCACATCTTCTGTGCTTACTGACAGTGGCCGTTCCTCTGAGGGCGGAGTAGGATTCACAGCTGAGTCTTTGTTGGGGAGATTAAAGTGAGCATAAAATTTGTCCAGCTCATCCGGCAGCATGGCCACTCCTGCTTTTGCAGCCTGCCATGTTCTGGATTGCCTACCACATATCCTTTGTGTTGTTGGTGTTCAGGTCTCTCTCAACATCTTGGTTTAGCGTGTTACCATGCTAACATCTGCTAATAAAGTACAGCTGGGGCTAATGGGAATGTTGTCAGTTTTGCCAAAGTTTCACTAAAGATATTGGACTTCAACCCCTGATCACAACAAATATCTGACCCAAATGTAACGGCAGTCCATCCAGTAGTTGTTAAGATATATAACTAAACGTCACAGTCATGGTGGAGGCACAAGAAAAGTCAGGTGAGTATTTTATTTTATATAGACTTCTTTTGAGTTTTCATTTCCTGGACCACAATGATCATTTTGCCAGATTTCTGGGATAGATCACCCCTAAAAAATATATTTTCTTATTCACACCAAGTGGTACCTAGTCATCCACAATGTTTTGTTTAATTACCACCCCTATACAATGAAGGTGAATGGAATGGTTTTATGATGCTCATAGCATTGAGAATTTACATTAAATAGACAGTATTACATTGCCGTTCCTGTATAGAAAAAATGCATACTGTTGAGCAGGGTTATGTCCAAAGGCAGGATTTTATTTACTGATGTTTATGGCACATGTTAATTTGGTTTTAAATGAAGTTTTCTTACTTCTTGGATGAACATGGATGATTCTGGCAGTTTGTGTGATCTGGCGCCCCCCACAGTTTCTGAGTGCAACACCTCTGTGGTAAATACAAATCCCAGGTGTGTAACAGTTTGTCAGACGTAATATAGGAGCTAAGTACAAACAAAACTCATTATGTCATAATAATGATGTGTTGTGAAACACCATTCACTCTGTTACAAGACACTGTAGCATCAACACGACTCTGAACCTGTTAGTTTAAGGTCAAAAGTGACATAATGTTCTTTTACATAATTTAAGTTCTCTATTTTCTTGTTAGAAAGTAGCTCTTTAAAGCTATTGGGTCTTTTGTGGTTTAATATTACATGTCAGGACATTATTTGTGGACAGTATCATAAATAAAATCTCAGTACCCTTCACTATATTGGGCTGGAGCCAGAAACCTCAAAGGTAGATGTCCCAAAACCTGCTAAAAATAAAGACAAAAAAATCTCAGTGTAGCTACATACCACTGGGGGTAAGTGAGAAAATAGGATTTTAAAAAAAATGTTGGTGAATTCTAACCTTTAAATATGGACCGGTTCTGTGGGTTCTACGGACTTTCATAGCTCCCACTGAAGAAAACTCTCATAGGAAATCTGTTTGTTGCTCAAAAACACAAATACTTCTTTTTTTTAAAATCTTATCCTGCATGTAGACTTAGCCTACATGTTTTTACACCAAACCAACAAATTCTAGATTCTGGCTAACTGATATTTGCTAACAGAACAGTTAGGACCATTTCTAAACGGCTGCCGAGATAAACCAACAGCAGTCGCCATTCAGACACAGAAGGCAAGCAAGAAAAGGAGACAAAGCTGGAGGGCTGTGAGCAGAATGTTTGCAGGCTTTCTTTCTGTTCCACTGCTCCCCTCCCTCATTCCCTCCACCCCAGTTAGCTGGAGACACACAGAAAAACAGAGGCTGTTTGAGAAAAAAAAATGGAGGCAAAACGGAGCTACACAAAGGCAGCGCTTGCTTTCTCCATCGCCAGCTTACTAATCGGCGTCTTTGCTGTGCTAGATGCATGCCTGTTGCCCGTTACATGGCAGCATTGCCATGGCGACCGGGGTCTGAGTAATCATTTGTGCAATGACCCCTATTCTCCAGAGGGAAGACGGAGGGATGGAGGAGCTGAGGGGGAGGAGGCTGGAGTGAAAGCAGAGCCAGCAAAGCAGAGGAAGGGAGGGAGGGAGGGAGGGAGGGAGTGAGGGGGGAGAAGCAGAGCAGAGCAGCAGGGACCCAGACAGAAACAAAAAGGAAAAAGAAAACAGATTTTCTTTCTATTGGCAACAGGGAAAGAACCTTTTTATAACGAACAGGACTCTCTAAAGAAAGAAGGGACAGGGAGAACGCAAGTTCAAGAAATGGTGGCATTCAGTACCTGATAATGGAGGGGGAATAAATGCTGGACTGGAAAATGAAATGTGCATGTTGTGGACAACAGAGGGATATAGAGAAAGGACAAGACAAAGTGTTCTTAGACAGTGAAGGAGATAATGTGCAGTGTTCATTACCACCCACAATATGAAGCGTTCCTGTTAGTGGGGCTATAAATGTAAGATTTGTCCTGAAGGTGGTGCTACAGAAGAACGTTCTGGCAGTCTATTATATTGGCGATAATAACACTGTTTTCATTTAATTTCATTACGGTAATTGCTCAAATCTAGGAATGCAGCAACATTGCAAAAGTAGGTCCACCAGGGCAAGCAGCTGATCTGACAGGAAGAACAACAGTTTATTCAGGGCTCAAACTGAAAGTGAACATAGCCATAAAGCTGCTTATAATGTCTCTTTGCAAAAGAAACCATGTCTACTTTGCTGTGCCAGTTCTAGCCTAGGTGGCGCCTTAGGCATGATGAGACAATATAATGTACAGCACCCCAAATTATATCCATCATACAGAATATGATTTCAAGAGCAGATAATGAACATTTTCAGACATTCTCTCATGGAATACATTCAGTGTTTGCTTGTTCACATGAAACGTGACAGGAATAGTTTTGTGATTAATATAAAAAAAGACACGGTTCACCAATCGCAGTGTGAGGTGGGTGTGAATGTCGGAAACTGTCTGCTGCTTTAAAGAGGAGACTTCACGGTAAATCTAGCAAATGGTGTACATGCTGCTGACCTCTACAGGCTGAACGGTTCAATTTGTTCTGACCACACCTAGCATCACAATGTTAGGTGTGAATGGTTACACTTGGGACCACTCCCCCCTCTGAAGTGTTGTAGGCAGGGTGTGGCAGAGCATGCAGAAACTCCTACATGAGCAGGATTTTCAGGCTGGTTGCAGTTATTCCTTTAAAGGGATTAGAAGAGCTGATGTGATTGGTCATTACTGAGCTCACCATCATTAAAACTCCACCTGCTGATACTGCAGTTCTCCTTCTAATAATGTATTCATGCTGCTCCCGCCTCTCTGTCAGCCTGTACAGTGCTGCACTAGGACTGTGGTTGTACCTTTTGTTAATAAAAGTGCAAATATTAGTTACATCCACTGTGGATGGGTTTGTGCTACTTCAGGAAATATGATTGAATTTGTGAATATGTGTATACATCAAATTCATTACTAATTAAAGTTGCTCTTCTACCAACAATTGTTCAAATGACTGTGATAATTGAGAAACTTGAAATGATAATGTGAAATTTAATATGAAAGAAGTTCAACCCACAGAGAATCATGTCTGCAGTTCCCCTCAGTACCACAGAGCATTTTTTCATCATTTTCATTTCATTTCAGCTCATTGTTTCGTTTTATCATCCTCCGTTTTATTGTTTAAGTTCAGTCTCATTGCTCTAATCAATCTCATCTCCAGCTGCAACAAGCAGCTGTTTTCAGCAATACTATGAAATTTGATAGGTCTTATTGATGAATGATGAGTATCTTTATCTTTAGCTATATATATTGTATAAACAAAAGGTAGAAATGTTATGAATTTTTTTCTGATGCACATAGAAGCATTTCTTCCTTGGGTAAAAATAATTACATTCAACCTAGGTCATTTAGGTACCTCATGTAACAACGTAGAAACAACTCAAATCTTGATACTTAAGCTGCATTCACACCAAATCCGGCAGATTTCCCATTCATTTTCATGGGGGTAATCCATTTTGGCTGTGGCAGTGCATGCTGCAGGGGGCTCAGTAAAAAAACGCAGCTGGCTGTGGTGGAAAAGTTGAAGCCGATTCAACTTTTGGAGAAACGCAGCCCATGTCACAATCTGGTGGTCAGAGGTGTCAGAGAGGAATTTCAGACACCGCCCATGTCACAGCCTGCAGGAGTTTACCAGGTCACATGTCACCAGAGGTGTCTACCTTACTTAAGTAGAAATTTTGGGTATCTATACTTTACTGGAGTAATTATTTTTCAGCCAACTTTTTACTTCTACTCCTTACATTTTCACGCAATTATCTGTACTTTCTACTCCTCACATTTTAAAAATAGCCTCGTTACTCATGAAATTTCGCTGTGCCTCTGATGCGCTTCCGGAGAGGCGCATCAGAGGCACAGTATTGGCGAACCGAACCAGTGTGAACGGATAAGCCGGCGGCGCGGAGCGGGGGTGTGTCGATCTGATGGTGTTCACTGTCTGATAACTGTACAGATCCTTCACTCAACAAAATATAGATAAATGTCCCACAAAGCAACGTTACATGACCATACAACAGTAACGTAGTAACTGGTTGTGTCTTTGGCAACTTATATGAGGAAAAAAATACCGACTCTTCGTCACATTTCTGCCCGAAAAACAGCGTCTGTCCCCGGCAAAAAACTTTAGCTCGCCAACTGTTTGTCGCGGTGACGACTTAGTGAACTTTCCCCCAGAAAACAGCCCCGCAAGTGATAGAGTCAGACAGCGTCCAGTTTACTGATGGCGATTATGTAATTAAGAGAAAAACGTAAATTTGTCATTTTCCAGGATGTTTGGTGGGTCAGGATCCCAATCACAACACATTATAACAGCATCCATATGATTATAAACAGTCAGCGGGTACATGTTTAGATTAACAGGAGGACACCGGGGGAAACACACACGTCATCATCATGACGTGTACCGTCACGCCTCTTTGGAGCCGCGGCGCCAGCTTTCTGTGTGAATTACACTCTTTTTTTGGATGTACTTTAAAAAAACTGTTTTCTAATGTAACATTAACTTGATATTGGTATTAAAAATGTTTTAATACATAATCCATGTCTTATTATAAATTAGGATGTTAAGGTATCAATCTGAAAGGTAAAACCATCAAATTTTACTCAATGGCCTTTGTGCCCTGTCATGTGGCCTTGGTGCCCCTAAAAAAAAAAGTGAAGGCCAAATGGCCTTGCCCCTAAAATGACGAAATTCCAACCCTGTCCGACACCCTATTGGTTTGTACGCGATCCATCGCCCCTGCACATGACACAAATCACGTCACACTCCAGCATGGACATAGCAGACTTTATGTATGTAGCCTAGTACGAAGGTGTCCGTGGCAGAGACTCAAGAGAACTCGAGCAAAATGTCACAGATGTTAATGCTCAGTAGTACACATATATGGTTCTTTAATGTATTTGCATTGTACTAAAATGCGTTCATTTACAATGGGCATAGATGAGGCTGAAACAGGTAGCCTAGTGCATCCCAAATTTTTCAACATTAATATTTTAATATAACATTATAGTCATATGGCCTTTAGAAAAATGTTTTTTGGGGGGAGGTGGGGTAGAGCACTATAGGCCCCTGTGGCGCAGCCTAAGCTTTTGTCCTTAATGGCATTTTTTTCCCTTACATTACTTTTACTTTTATACTTTAAGTAGTTTTGAAACCAGTACTTTTACCATTTTACTTGAGTAAAAAGCTTGAGTTGATACTTCAACTTCTACAGAAGTATTTTTAAGCCCTAGTATCTATACTTCTACCTGAGTAATGAATGTGAATACTTTTGACACCTCTGCTGGTGGCCAATCACATAAGCTGGCGATCAGACTTGCAGCATGCATGACTGAAACCACAGTGAATTGTCATGTAATGTTTTGTGTGTATTTACCTAGTTTAGCTTTGTGCGCCACTTTAAAACACATCTGTGGATGCTGACGATCACTGTAGGACCGGCATGTTTAACCTACTGTGGCAGAGACATGACAGCAGATCAGAGGCAGAGCAGAACAGGTCAGTAGCAGGGCATGTTATTTAGCATGGATAAATACTACAGAGGGAACACAACAGGCATTTCTCTATGTAGCGTTAAGTTTCACTTTCACTTTGGTTCGGTCTTGTCCCACAGTTTAAAATACACAGCAATGATCTGCCTCATCCTGGTATGTATCTGTTATTTTTAATCCGTCGATGAGGACAAACCATCACTGGTAGGACCAGCATGCCAGTAGCATAACAACATAGCAGCTTCGTCTTTCGGCAAACTGATCAGCGGGGGTCCCCAACACGTCACACACATGGACCATGGAGTGACACTCCCACGTTGCTGCACCAACCTGCAGCGTTTTGCCGCCTCACCAGATTTGGTGTAAATGCAGCCTTAATCATACTCGGGACGTAAAGTCCACTGTATGACCCATCCAAACAGCCCGATCACGCCCCAGCTCGGACTTTTCTTGCTCTTTAAACTACTGCACTGGAGGGCGCTTCAACAAGTGACACTGGAGGGGACTCTACAGCGTCAAAGTGTAGGGCCACTGACCAGGCTGCTGTTTTGGATGTGTTGGGAGTGAGAACAGGCTGTTGATGGAGACCAAAAACAAGGCAAAACAGAGAGTGGGTATCTGACTTCACTGGGGAGGCCAGCAACAAATCACCAACTGAATGCTAATGTGGTCGTCTTTTTCTGCTGGAGGAGTAAATAAGCAACTGTTTACTAACACATTCACTATAACAACTGTGCGATGATTATAACCCTAACTGTTCAGTTTCCCCAAATGGACAAAAACATGGTTAAAGTGGTAACACTGTTTATGGAAAGGCATACTGTTGCTGAATTTCAGTTTCAGATAAACTGTTTCACCACTCACCTCCATTATGTGACAAATGTCTCAAACCTGGGACAGATAAAAGCATGACTGCATTTCTGTAGATACCTCATGGTAGGTGAAATATGTTTTTGTTTAAAGCTCCTCTTAGTAAGAAAGTCGATTTTTCAGTCCTATTCCCAACTCGACAAATACTGAGGCTTTGGGATGTCAGCCAACCCGACCTGCAATTCCAAAGCATATGTATTTCTATCTTATTAACAGGAGCTTTAGGTTGGTGGTATCAACTCAAATTACATAAAGAGTTTTTGATTTCACCTAAATTGGCAGCTCAAAAAGACAAGCAATATATGTCCTCCCCATTACATACGTAAGGCAGAGTCATAGTGAAGTAGAGAATATTATAATATTATATGTCACCAAAACAAACATTGTTTTCTCCCCTTAGACTGATAACTTATATGCATTATTCCTGAAAGTGTCATTAGAACCCAATCACTAGCATCTGATATATTTAGTGCGATGGCCATACAGAAATCAGGCAGTCCCCCCCGAGTTTGACTGACCAAAGTCTTCATCAATAAATCATTATACTCTTCATTTCCAGTACCGTTTATTGCCTCTGTTTTTTGAATACATTGCTTATGTAGCCGGTGCGGTCTGCAAGCCCCGACTACACTGCGTTGTGTTCTGTGCACAATAACACGGGACGCAGGGGTGGTTTCACACTGGAGTTTTATTCCTGTATGATGGCGACATAAAACAATATGGATGTGAGTGAGTTAATCATCCTCTCCACAAAATGCCTGTCTCAGTCAGGAACAGCGCAGACTGACTATGCAGTAGGGATGTAACGGTATGAAAATTTCACACCACGGTAATAGTGACCAAAATTATCACGGTTATCGGTATACCGCGGTATTTTTAAAATGTCTTCAAAATGTTGAAAAAACACTGATACACTGATAAATTGAAATAATTTCACCAAGATTTATATTTAAATAGATTTATTATATATTAAAAGGGTTAGGGTATAAGCAGCCTGTTTTTGAAACGTGTCCTGTAATGTCTGCGTTACAGAGGTAGAATGAGATGTACTGGCAGTAGCACTCGATTGGCCAGCAGACCCTCTCTGTGAAAAAAATGAATAGAAAATGTCATTATTAATTATTACTGTCATTGTTACTTAATACTAAGGGTGCAACCAACAGATCACAAAACTCACAATCTAGATCATATCACTTTTGTGAGAAACAGGTTGGATAATCTTTTAGATCAAAACAAAAAGGATTATTGTTAAATTAATTATGAATACTCTATTTTGGCTCTTATCTCTATCTAGACACTTGTTATATTCACCATTTTAGATTATTCTTTATATATAGTCTATTCTACAAATAATCCACAAGTATTATATATTTCTGATATTACTTATATATATTGGCCTTCTGTCTCTGTCTGCTTGCTCGTCTGTTGTCAATGGACTCGGTCAATCTGATTGGTCTAATGGCTGCTGAGCCACAGGTAGACGCTGCTCCAGTGAACGGAGCTGAGATGAAAGTCAGTCATCTCAGTCAGTTTGCATTCACTAACTCAGTCCACCCAGTACGTGTTTGTCTCAAATCCTCCTCACAGCAGCTCTGCATCAATATTTGGGGAATTATTAGGTCGACTTTAAAAAGTGATATCTACAATTAATAAGCGGTTCAGATAACGTGTCAAATCACGGATCAACTTCGTTCAGCTATACCACTATCTGGTCAGTTTGCATTAGTGACAACAGCAAATTAGACAGAGAGAACTCGACACACACACATCATTCACCTGAGCTTGAGGTTAATTTACCTTGCATTCGCTGAACAGTTGAGGGCGATGGTTGCGCAAATAAGTAAGTAAATTGGATGTGTTGCCGCCCCTCGCAACAACTTTCTTCTTGCAGCTCCTGCAGATAGGGCTGCCATCCTCGACCAGCTGTCCCTGAGCATTCTCATAATAACCAAAATACGCCCAGACTTCAGATTTGGTTCTCTTTGAAGGCGGAAAAATGCCTTGAGGGCCGCTACTATCACGTCCTCCCTCCGCCATGTCTTCTTCACTACATAACAAGCGCACGTTGCACGCTGCGCCTGCGTAGGGAGACTTGGATAAAGTATCTCGCGAGTTTTCCACACCGTGGTTATCGACCGCGTCGGTTACCATGGTAATTAAAACTTAAACGGTAACCTTCACCGTCGGAAATTTTACCGTGGTTTACCGTGACACCGGTAACCGTTACATCCCTACTATGCAGCACTATCTCCTAAAAGTTATCACATCTTTCCACACAGTGAATCACACAACTAAACATCTATGAACATAACAAATGGAAGCTGAGCAACCACACACATACCTGTATGATGGCGACATAAAACAATATGGATGTGAGTGAGTTAATCATCCTCTCCACAAAATGCCTAACACAAAAAAAATAAAATACATTTAGCATGTAGGCTATTACATGGAGAATGCATTAGCACATGCGCACCACACACACCCACACTCATTCGCGCGCGCGCACACACACAGGGAGAAATCACAGTAAAATAACTTTCTCTCTCTTGCTCAAAATGGCTCCCACAATCCCGTTACACGACAGATGACACCATAAACACATCTTGGAACAGTATTATATTAACATACGTTCACTAACTCAGCATTAAAACTCAAAAACAATGTAACTAGGCCTGTCACGATAACAAATTTTGCTGGACGATAAAATGTCCCAAAATTTATTGCAATAAACGATAATATTGTCGTTTAGGTACCATTTTTCAAATGCAAATTCACCCTTTTTAAAGATCAATGAACATTTATTTTTAAATTAAAATGTAATTGTTATATAAAACCACATATCTGTAGTGGCAGAGTAAAATGCAATTTCTTTGATCTCCTTAAGTATGTTGTCTTTGACGCTGTTGCAAAGTTGTGGAATTGCAGTTTGTGACACATACGTTTTCCCAGGCAACTCGTACTGGCGGTCAAATGCTTGCAACATTTGCCGAAATGCCGGCTTTTCGACGGTATTAAAGGGCTGCATTTCTTGTGCAATGTAGCGAACTACACTGTCTGTTAGTGCGCACCATTTAGCACTGTCGCCAGGAGACCCGCCCCTCCCCCTCACACACACACAGACAAAGAGTGAGTGATTGACAAGACGGTTCACTCCACGGAGGAGTAAGGAACCGCGAGTAATCAGTCAAGATCAATGCACTGGAGTTAACTCTCTTGACATCCAGTGTCTTTGATAAATGAAAATTATCGACCCCAGAAATCTTATCGACCTCATTTTTTGTTATCGTTAGATTAATTGATTTATTGATTATCGCGACAGGCCTAAATGTAACTTTTCGACTGAGCCTCAAATACATACCTGTCTCAGTCAGGAACAGCGCAGACTGACCAGGACGGGAGCTACATGCGTCATATCCGCAGACTTTCAAAATAAAAGCTCGGGTTTGTAAAAAAGAAGGAAATAAATAAAAAAATAAAACCACAACAATTTGAATAATCTATATTTCAAGTAAAAAGAAACTAAAACACATCGTGTGATGGATTTTGGTGAAATTAATAATAATAAAATAAAATAAAATACCAAAATGTTTCGTTTCTTTTTCTATCTGTTACATTCGCCCCTCCTTAATTTCTCAAAAATCCTGAACATAATGGAGAGTATTGTATGCAACGAATTAAAATGATGAAAGAGATACAGTGTTCAAAGTCACTCAAACCAGGATGTCCCCTGGAATCTGATTCCTTAAACCAGCATATAAAGCTACCTATAAAAATAAGTTCAGAGAGAACAGAAGTTGATCAGGCTACTGTCTCTCCTAGTTAATATGATGCCTTGTACACCACATAAAATCCTGGTACACAATCCTAAAAATACTTCAACTCACACAAGCTATATCTCTATTGTTTCACTTTAAAACAAAGTCAACAAAGACTGGGACCTCCTACTAAACTCATGCACATTTTTGCTGTCTGGTAGTGGGTTCTGCACCATATTCTCTATCAGTCGATCAACTGCTTTAACAACCCTGCCTGCGCGTGTTCTGACAACATGTCTCTCAGGCCCTGAATCTTGTGTTGGTGTCTGACTATCATTGACTGTTGTGGGCATGATGTCACAAGGTCCTGTCTCACTTATGTTAGGAACACTGGCTAAAGAGTCATTCTGATCATCGGTCTTAGGGGACTTGGGAACCACACCGGCACCAGGTGAGTCTCTTAGGGGTAAAACCCCCTCTCTTTATCCTATGCTTCCACTGCCTGCAGGGTCAGCTTTGGAACTTCCAAATGTCACCCGATCAGAGTCTCTGATTGGGAAATGTGTTGTCTCATCCTCCACCAATGACTCACAGTCAACATCAGATGACATACACACCCATGAGCAGATCCGATCCTCCGAATTTTCCTCTGCCAAACGACTCAAAGCATCAAGTGGCTGAGGCTGAAAACCACTGATCTCATCTGAAGCGCCTGAATCCGTTTCCGCACTGGTTTGTTCAGGGATTGGTAAAAAGCTCACATTGGTCCTCCCACTCTCATCCTTGATTTTGTAGATGTGAGTTTGGGGATTACGATCTATGACTGTATAGATGGTGGGTTCCCACTTGTCTGCCAACTTCTTCTTTCTTCTCTCTGCTTTGTTGGCAAGCAGAACCCTGTCCCCAACATTCAGACAGGTGCCCCGAACCTTTTTGTTGTAGCCATCGGCTTGATGCTGCTGCTCTCTTCTTGCATGCTGTTGGGCAATACTAGCAGCTTCATGAAGGCTTGCCATCAGCTTGCTGGCATAGGTGTTGTAGTCAACCACATTGGCATCCTTCAAGACCTGCTTGAAAACCATGTCCACCGGGAGTCTAGGGACTCGACCAAACATCAAGTAGAATGGGGCGTATCCAGTTGTTTCATGCACGGTGGCATTGTAGGCAAAGGTCAGAGTCTGTATCTGTTGTGCCCAATGTTGTTTAGCTGCCAATGGTAAGGAGCGTAACATGCCGCCAAGTGTCCTATTGAACCTCTCCGTCTGCCCATTTCCCATAGGATGGTATGCGGTCGTGTGTGACTTTGCTACCCCTGTGAGACTGAGAAGTTCTGATATGAGCTTGCTTTCAAAATTGGCTCCCTGATCCGAATGTATCCGCTCTGGAAAACCATATATGCAAAATACATTATCCCACAGCTTCTTTTCAACTTGTTTTGCTGTCTGGTTTACACAGGGGAAAGCATGAGCCAGCTTTGTAAAGTGGTCTGTTATGACCAAGACATCCACTGACCTCTGTTTGTTATCCTCAGCACTCCAAAAATCAATACACACCAACTCCATGGGTGCAGTGGTGCAGATGCTCTCCAGGGGAGCCCGGGCAGCTGGTTCAGGGCTTTTTGCAAGGATACATCGTTGGCAGCATTTCACATAGTCTTTAATGTCTCTTTCCATATGCGGCCAGAAGAAGCGCTGTCTGGCAAGGTGCAGGGTCCTGGCTTGGCCTTGATGCCCCGCTAGGTCATGCACACCAGAGAGGGCCTTGACTTTCAGGATGGCCGGTAGGACAAACTGGTACCTTGTATGTCGAGTAGAGGGCTCTCTAAACATTCTATAGAGGACTCCATCTTGAACTTTCAGACGATGCCACTGCTTGCAGAGTGCTCGCGCTCTAGGAGCCAACCTGTTTCTCTCTCTCCTAGATGGCAGATTTCCCCGTTCCACCAATAGCAGGACCTCTCGGATGTCTGAGTCTGACTCCTGACTGTGCCGAAGCTCCTCAAGAGACAGGGCTGGGAGTATGTCTTGTTGTGAGGGTGCCATCTGAGGAAGAACCTTGAGGAACTGTACCGCTCGAGACTCCGCGGCCTTTTCCCACTCAGTATGAGCTTCACAGATGGACTTAACATCGGAGGAGCCCTGACTTCCAGCTCGGTTACATCCAGGAGCACCTGTGGTTGCAGAGCCTGACTCATCTATCTGAAGACATTGAACCTTGCACCGAAAAACGTCCTGTACTCCATCTTCCTTCGTTCCCTCAGCCTCTGCCAAAAGATCCTCGTACGGCTCACTCATCAGCCTTTGACTCACTGACCTGGTGAAGGGGTCTCTACTCAAAGCATCTGCCACAATATTTTTTGTCCCGGGGATATGCTTGACGTCGAACGTATATGGGGATAGTTTGGCCACCCACCGCTGTTCACATGCGTCGAGTTTTGGTTTCGTCATTATGTAAGTCAATGGATTATTATCGGTCCATACTGTAAAAGACTGGCCTTTTAACCAATGACTAAATTTTTCACAAACACTCCACTTGAGTGTTAAAAATTCTAGACGATGAGCAGGATATCTTTTTTGCGAGCCAGTGAGAGTCTTGCTTGCAAAAGCGATCGGACGAGCCTTGGCTTCACCCTCCGGAATCTGAGACAAGACTGCCCCAAGACCGTCGAGTGAGGCGTCAATTGACAGGATCAGCGGTTTGGAGAAGTCTGGGTGAGTGAGGACCGCACAGTTCAAAAGTTTCTCCTTGAGGCTGAGGAAGGAAGAATCACAGTCAACAGTCCAGTCTGCAGGTTTGAGCTTTCTGAAGACCCTGGCTTCTGATTTGATTTACCAACCCTCCCTCTCCGTTTTTGACCTGCTGTGAGGGCAAACAAAGGCTTTGCAATTGAGGAGCAGTCCGGTATAAAATGTTGGTAGTAAAATATCATACCAAGGAATGACTTTATTCTCCGAACTGAAGGCGTGCAGCCATCATCTTCCATTAAGTCTTTCTTTGTCATTTTGACAATCACCTCCACTTTACCTGGGTCGACAGCTACCCCATTGCCATCAATAACGTGACCGAGGAATTTCACTGATCGTCGCAACAGGTGGCACTTTCTTGGGCTTAACTTCAGATTATGTTCTCTCAGCCTCTGAAAAACAATCTCCAGCCTATCGAGTGCTTCCTGTTCTGATGGGGCAAAGACCAGGAGGTCATCGAGATAGCATAGCAGGCTGCTGAAGTTTAGGTCACCAAAAATACTTAGCATCATTCTCATAAAGGATGCGGGACTATTACAAAGGCCCTGTGGCATTCTGTTATATTCATGTAAGCCCAGCGGTGTTGTGAAGGCAGTATATTTCTTGTCTTCTTCGTGCATGGACAGCTTATAAAACCCTGATGTCAAATCCATGGTCCTGAAGACAGAGTTCCCGCCGAGGGCAGCCAAACAGTCCGCTTGATGAGGCAGAGGGTGAGCGTCTTTAATAGTCCTTGCATTCAGCCACCGGAAGTCTGTACATATCCTGAGGTCACCATTTTTTTTCCAAACCATCACGAGAGGGGAAGCAAATTCACTCACAGATTTTCGGATGATTCCCTGCTCTTCCATCTCAGTCAGGACCTGGCGCAGTTTTTGATAGTGAGCCGGAGGCACTCTGCGATATGGGAGGCGGAAAGGGCGGTCGTCTGTGAGCCGAATTCTGTGCACGAAGCCTTTGGCTTCTCCACAGTCTAGATGGTGTTTTGAGAACACATCCTGATATTGTTCCAGCATTTCCACCAACTGATTCTTGGTAGGGGGGCTCACCTGGCAACCATCAATGTCAACATCTCCCAAGCCAAGGTTCTTCAGTCTCTGTTTTGGGTCAGTATTATGAACAGTGTTATGTCGGTCATGTGTCTTCTTATCTGTGTCACTCTCTTTCTGACAGGAGCCTTGAAACAATGTGAAGTCTTCAGCCGCAATGCAAGGAGAAACATCTGCTAGCTTGCAGTTCCTTTTTAGGGTGAGAGGCTTTTCAGTGACATTGGTCACTCTCATACACTCTAAGAAATGATTCATGGAGTTAGTAGGTACAGCTCAAAATCAACAGCTTTTTCTGTATAAAAAAATAAGTTTGTTATGTTTATACATTATAATGAGTTGATAACTTAATTTAATAAGTTTGTCTAACTGAAAATAAATAAAAAAGTTTTAACTCAATAATGCATGGATTTTCAACGGATATTTCTGCCTCAACTCAACATGTAGGTGTATTCAGTTTGCACAACTTAAAAATCCATGTCCATGTTACTTAATTAGCTGAGTACAAGACTGAGCGCGAACAGACCATGCGGCATTGCCAGATGGAAGTGGAGGACACGAGTGAGCACAGCACACATCTGCTAACTTTGCGGTTTGGTGAGTAAAAATTGACTCACATTAGTCACAGCAGCTAATCAGTAGTCAGTATAAGAAATAGTTTTACACAACACTAGGTGATTTTTCTTGGTCAGCAGTGCTACTGTGTAAGCTAGCAGTAACTCCTAGTAATTTGGTCTAACCGTATTGCTAAGTTTTGTTTTTTAGGTTGGTTTAGCCATTGCAGCACCAAAATTCACATTGACGACGAGAATATTGAGTTGCTGTTGTTAACAGCGCATGTGTATTTCTCCCTGCCCATTTCGTTGCAGTAATTTGTGTGAATTTTCTTTTGTTTTCCATCTTGAAAAAAAAAAGTTAAATCAAATGTATTGTTATTAAGTTGCAAGTTGTAGGCATCATAGCTTAGGTCTAACCGTATTGGCTGCTAAGTTTTGTTTTTTAGGTTGCAAATGTTGATTGGCACTGGTTAACTTTGTTTCTTTCAAATTAATTTAAAACTTGTAGTGTTTGAGCAGCAATAGCCTCATGGCTAGGCTGTAGGTTACTGCACTCATTCGGTTTGTTTTAGTCAGCCATTGCAGCACCAAAATCCACATTGACGACAAGAATATTGATGTCTTAGTTGTTGTTTACAGCGCATGTGTATTTCTCCCTGCCCATTTCGTTGCAGTAGTTTGTGTGAATTTTCTTTTGTTTTCCATCTTGAAAAAACAGTTCAATCAAATGTATTGTTATTAAGTTGCAAGTTGTAGGCATCATAGCTTTCTGATTGACCTTAAGTTATTTGAACAGAACTGCTAGTTGTTATGTAAGTGATTGCTGTTGGAAGATATAACTATTTAAGACTTATATTAACACAAATATATCACTTACTTCTGCTTTAAAATGACACACCGCGAAAATGTTCACATCTAAGTGAGATGCTGGCTGTTTGAATAAACAGATCATAAAAGTGGAATTTCAATGTGTGATATTTTCTGACTTAGATAAATAAGTTCTCGTACAAAAAAATTGTGCTGGCTCAACATAAAAAAAATGAGGTAAGAATTTCCATGGACATTTCTGAGTTGAATGAAAGGAAAATAAATAAGTTAGATTAACTAAAAGGAGTAATTTTAAAACAATTAAAATTAAGTTGGTTTAACTTAAATAAGCTTGTAGAGGAATAGGCAAATCATGTTCATTGAACTAAAGTAACTGAGTTGGCCTAACTAGAAAAGTCTTGTGGCATGTACTTAATACTAGCTAAGTTGAAATAACTTAAAAATATCCATGGAAATTCTTACCTCAATTTTTTTGCGTTGAGCCAGCACATCATTTGTTAGAGTGTAGGAGTCCAACCATCTCCCCACAAAGGTGTGACCACTCTGCCAACCATGATGCCTCGGGGGACACACTTAGACAAAGTGGCCTCCACCACCACCGTGCTTCCAGGTGACATCGGGACATTACTGGGTAATCTGCCCCACAACAGGTACTCTTGTTTGGGTTGTAGTGTCACTGCCTGAGTCAGCCTAACTGTGCCCACTTTGTCCGGTACATCCATCCCTCTCCACCTGGTGAGGCTAGCCATCATCTCCAGAAACTGCTCACACTCCTCAGATTCCTGTGTGCTGCATGAGATAAGTTTCCAGTAATTGTTGTCATTCTTCATCTGGTGGACCACATACTTCAACATGTTGGTGCCTATGATGATCTCATCTCTCTGACCAGCAACCACCAGGACTGGAACCATGCACTTAACACCATACAATCCCAATTCCATCTCATACATGCACTTGGGGCTCACCTGTACTCCTCCGCAACCGACAAGAATGATGCGCTGCGTCCATTCTTGCTGTTGTGTCAGAATGTTCTCTGATAAGAGTCTCTGTTCTGCCACCTCATTTATTGTGCAGGCCATTGATCCAGAGTCGAGTAGTCCTTGCAGCTGAGCAGAACCATTGACCGTCACTGTAGCATGGAATAATTCGTCAAACGGTTCAACTCTATGGATGTTTTGGACAACTACTGTGCTATCTTCTGGCATTGCTTTGCATACGTTAGCATACACCTCTTTTAAATCTTCTCCAACTTCGAGGGTTGTCTCTTTAACGCCCACACGTCCCCTCTCCGAATGTAAGCCATTTAGTTTAAAGACGCTGCACCTTGTTCTTCTCTAGATTGAGACTGGATGGGATGGGGCGGGGCATTATGTCTCGAGCCACGTTGTCGACAGTCTCTCCTCCAGTGACCCGGTCGGAAACAGCTCATGCAGAGGTTCTCCTGCCTGCAGTGCATCATGGTGGAGTGATTAGTGGCCTGACAGACTTTACATCTCCTTTGGAAAATGTTTGCTTGCTCTCTGCTTGGTCCTGTAGTTACTACTGCCTGAGCTTTCTGCTCCAAGACACGATCTAGCAGGCTGACGAGCGACTGGATGCAGGCATTCTCAACCGGAGGAGTGGATGATGGCCCCGCCATGTTCTGTTCACAGGTGAGCTCCCTCACATTATCAGTAGTTACATCTTCCAGCGTTGAAATCTGAACATGAGCACCAACCTGCCGGTGCTGTGGTGAGCGGCATGTTTTACCTTGATTTTTCGTCTTGGCCTCTCTCTGATGTTCGATTAGGTGCTCCTGTATCTCTTGTGATGTCCACTTCTCTGCCGTTCTGCATTTCAGGACACTGGAGAGCACTGTTCCCTCTAAGGTGTTTTACTGCGCAATTGCGCACTGCCCCCCACCTCTTTGCGCAGAAGACAAAAAAAGTTGCGCACTCGAATATCCCCGACTAGTTTTTTTTTTTTTTTTCTTCCCGTGTGCTTCGAATTCTGAAATTTATTACCTAAACCGTGTGGGCGTTTATCACTGCAGTGAGTGACAGGTGACAGGGTGCTGTCAGCCAGTGATCATTAAAAAAAAAAAAAACATGCCCACGAGGCGCTGCCCAGCCAATACGCAGCGGTTGTTTAGCTTGACAGCCAATCAATAACTCTGATGACGAGTAGCCGCTGTTGTGGCATTGTTGTTATTAGCAATAGCATTCAGTCATGGCTAAACGGGAGGGAAGTGAGACTGCCGGCGGAAAGGTGAAGAAAAAACGTGTGTCGTTTAAAGTGGAGTGGCTGTCACAGTACATAAATACGGACGAGGGAACACTGGTGAAACTCAGCGACATTTTTTCTTTCTCAACCGAGACTGGAGTCGTTTGCAAGACGTGCAGTGACGCAAAGTATGAGACCATTCTCCACCCAGAGTCTATGGATGACATCAAGCATGAATATGCTGATTTCAAGTACATAGTGAAACAAAAACACAAACAAGGGTCAATTAAGACATTCTCTGACATGGTGGCTGCAACACTAAGATGTGAGGAGCTGAAGGAGGTCTCACAACTTGTGGACATTTGTGATACATTTCAAGCATCCAGTGCTGACTGTGAACGAGGCTTTAGTTTGATGAATCGCATCAAGACCAAATCCAGAAATCGCCTTGAAGTGACACATCTGGACCAGCTGATGCGAATAAAGTCAAGGCAAGAAGAAGATGGTGCTGCTATCAGTGTGGACAAAGTCTACAACCACTGGAGAAGTGAGAAGGACAGGCGGGAAAAATAAGGTGATATTTTATTCCCTGTCATCAGATTATATATGTTCATATTGTCTCACTCATAAATAATTATCCTCTATGAAAATTAACCATTAGTATTAAGTGCTAATATAATCAGCTGTCTGTGTGTTTTTATTCTTTGTTTTTCAGAATAAGGCCAAAGGAGCAAAGGAGGTCTTTCACTGGACACAGTACAACTCTGTGGATTGCTGTGGACATTGGACAATGTTTCCATCCATTACAGTTACAGTTCATTACAATTTTGCAAGCTCTCACACACACTCACACACACAGACACACACATGCACTGTGGTCTGTAGTGCAACTACGATTTATGTTTTTGCCTGAGATTTTTATTACTGTTGATATCAAAAATGCTTCTGTGTCAAGAGTTGATGACACCAACTTAGTTATTTTTTGACATAATTGTTCATATGGCAATAAATGCAAAATCAGTTTTGCCAAAACAATATTGTATTTTGTTTTCATTAACTGTGACCTAGATATGGAGTAGCCTAGGTAATGTTGTCAAAATGATCTGTTATTAATCATTATAGTAATAGTCAATTGTATTGATATTTGGAGTTGGAGAGGTGAGGCCATAGCACCGGCATGTGGACGTACTGTCGCTCACAGTTGCTCAAGCAGGTCATCAGGGGAGTTGAATTTCTGCTCAGGAGTTTTAAAAATTAGAGGGAACATTGCTGGAGAGTGCAGAGTCAGGACAATGTTTTACAAACATCATTGTGACTTCATGAGCAGGGGTCTCAATACACTTTCCTTGCCTCTTTAAACACTCGTCAGCCACATCCACTGCTTTATTCAGGCGGATCCAATAGTCCATTGGATTTTCCCCAGCCAAAGGTAAGGTGTTGTAAAAATCTGCTAGGGGCATTGAGGAATATGTTACCTCACTGAAATGTTGTTTAAGAATGTCAAAGACAAGCTTGGGGTCTTCAGCAGGCTTTAAGGATGGGATGCTGCGCAAAGTGACCTTGACAACATCCCTAGCTTTTCCCATCAGTCTTGACATTATCTCTTGGGAATGTTCCTGAGGTGGAATACCCCTTTTCTTTAGATAGACGTCCATGATTTCTTCCCATTCATGTACTGTGTGTTTGTTGGTTCCATCACCTCTGAAGTGTGGCGGCTCTTTGACATCTGCCTGCATCACAAACTTCACCCCTGTCATATTTAACTCAGGATGACCCTCTCCTGTGTTTGCACTAGGTGTGGGAGTACTTTTGTCGTTATGACTGTCTGCAGTCTTCTGTATCTGGTTTGCAATGCTCTAGCCAATTTGTTGAGCTAATGCTGCATTCCAGTTACATGGGAGACCACTCGCCCGAGTTGCAAAGTGGGAAATCTCGCAGCTGTCTCGCGACATTTCACGAGGCACGCCCCCTTTTGGTCAGAATATCCACTGTCCGACTCGGTGCTCCTGCGAGTACACCGAGTTGAGCGAGAATAGACAAACGACTCGTCAAACAAAGATGGCTGCGCCCATAATTGATGTATTTTCTTTGTATTTGTACCAAGTTGGTCGTTTTAATGTCGATTTTAAATGCTCTTACACATTTGATTACATTGCTGCTTTAATCCAGTCACCAATTTAAGCATTGCACGGTCTTGCTGTGCATGCAATACAATGTAAAGTTTTGTTTTCGAGCTGGTTTGCTAAAGAGGCTAATGTAGCTAACAATAACAATAACAATGACTAGCCTGCTACTACCCTGATGGCGTCCATGTTCTTCCGACTCGTCGTGTAGCGAGACAAACGGGAACGCTATTTGTGCTACAAGCCAGGAAATGACGTCACGTTCTTGCGTAAGAGCAACTCGGGCGAGTGGTCTCCCATGTAACTGGAATGCAGCATAACTGAGTTATAAGGCTTCCAAAGTCTGGAGAACTAATGCCTTCATCAGACTTGTGTTGCATGGGAGAAAATGTATCAGTATGCATGTGAGTGGAAGATGATGTATGGGGGCGTACTGCACTAGCGCCTCTCCCCAAGGCTGAAGAACTAGTGGTTGGGTTAGGCACATGCTGTTTTGGAGTAATGCTATCATGGTACATGCGAGTGGAAGATAAAACTGGGTGACCTACTGTACTAACACCCTTAGCTGGAGTTGAAGCTCCAAGAAACATGCCTCGCCCAAAACTCATTGCAACAGCACCCTCATCATAGCTAAGTGCCCTCTTTATATTCTCACCATCAGCCATGTTAACCAAATATGTTAACTTTCATTCACTGATAACAAAGGCAGGTGAACAATACTTAACGTGTACACAAACAAAAAAAAAACTTCACATAGGCTAGTTATGGAAATAAAAATATCAATAACCCTCAATATTTCAAATGTATAATGTATACATATTTTTCTTTTTTCACCGTGTCAAAACCCCTGAAATGTCCCTACTCGTTACAACAACCACCGGTGACCACTCTGGCGATGATCCATGGAGAAGAAATCCGGGTCACGGCACCAATGTAGCCGGTGCGGTCTGCAAACCCCGACTACACTGTGTTGTGTTCTGTGCACAATAACACGGGACGCAGGGGTGGTTTCACACTGGAGTTTTATTCCTGTATGATGGCGACATAAAACAATATGGATGTGAGTGAGTTAATCATCCTCTCCACAAAATGCCTGTCTCAGTCAGGAACAGCGCAGACTGACTATGCAGCACTATCTCCTAAAAGTTATCACATCTTTCCACACAGTGAATCACACAACTAAACATCTATGAACATAACAAATGGAAGCTGAGCAACCACACACATACCTGTATGATGGCGACATAAAACAATATGGATGTGAGTGAGTTAATCATCCTCTCCACAAAATGCCTAACACAAAAAAAATAAAATACATTTAGCATGTAGGCTATTACATGGAGAATGCATTAGCACATGCGCACCACACACACCCACACTCATTCGCGCGCGCGCACACACACAGGGAGAAATCACAGTAAAATAACTTTCTCTCTCTTGCTCAAAATGGCTCCCACAATCCCGTTACACGACAGATGACACCATAAACACATCTTGTAACAGTATTATATTAACATACGTTCACTAACTCAGCATTAAAACTCAAAAACAATGTAACTTTTCGACTGAGCCTCAAATACATACCTGTCTCAGTCAGGAACAGCGCAGACTGACCAGGACGGGAGCTACATGCGTCATATCCGCAGACTTTCAAAATAAAAGCTCGGGTTTGTAAAAAAGAAGGAAATAAATAAAAAAATAAAACCACAACAATTTGAATAATCTATATTTCAAGTAAAAAGAAACTAAAAGACATCGTGTGATGGATTTTGGTGAAATTAATAATAATAAAATAAAATACCAAAATGTTTCGTTTCTTTTTCTATCTGTTACACTTACAGTGATGATTAGAAACTAGCTGTAGAAGATACAGAGACGGATAAAACAAGGGAAATCGTTCAGACATTTGATAATAACTGTGAGTATGAATGCATGAGCATCTTTGCTGACACCTGCAACTGGGGTGCAATGCTGCACTCCCTATGCAATGTACAGAGAGGAATAAACATGCATGGTATGATAGCGAGGGGTGAAAAATAAGAGGATGTCAGAACAGTAAACAGAGGAGTGGTAAAAGGAGCCAGAGACAATCGAGCAGTGAGGCTGAAAAGATGAGGAGAGGAGACAGGCGAGGGTGGAACAGGGGAGTGCAGATACAACAAGGATAGACTGAAAATAGAAAGAGACTGCAGTCAGAGTCTAGAGAGAAAGAGAGAGAGAGCTAATGGAATCAAATCAGTATGTTTTATGAAAATGTATTATTATCAAGTTCATCTGGCTTTAGAGTTTAGATCTATATGTATTTATTGTATATATTGATATATAATTTTGAACTGGTGGGAGGGAACATGTGAGTGAAGGTACATTGACTTCACTGGTTGAACTGGAACTGGATGAACTAAAATTGCAGCGACAACTGTCCAAATGTGATCGAAATGTGATTTTATGAAATGGTGTGTTGATGTTTCATGCTCAGAGTCTTTTTCAAGAATTACTGAAATAAAGGAATAGTTCACCATTTTGGAATTACATGCTGTCTTTCTCAGAGGGTCGAGATGAGAAGCTTGGTTGAACCGGCACATGAATTTCCCTTTTAGTTCCGTATTTTTCTGATAGCATAGATGTCTGTGAGCTTTCCACAAGCTTGCGTAGCTTTTGTAGTCCAATGAAAAACAACTCAGTTAGGAGTGAGGAGTGTTCAGTTGGTTTCACTGCTAGATGCCATTAAATCCTACACACTGAACCTTTAGCCAACATGAACAATTAATCCGAACTGGCTACCTGGCTAGTCACTGTTCCCTTCTGACTCAGAGTTCCAAATACCTGACACTAAAGTCAGGCTCACTTGGTGTTAACACTTGGTTCAGCAGGTTTGTTCTTGTCAACGACTTATTCTTTGGCTCAGCGGGAGTGTACTAGGTTAGCTCGCTGAACTGGAGTCTGTCTCACTCGTTATTCGGCTCAGCGGGTGTATGCAGAATGACTCAGAGTCTCTCCAAATTGGAAATTAAGGCTCTCATGCACATCTGCATTAGATTAACTCATTATTCTTAAAGAGTCATTCATAAAGAACAATATCAGCAAACCTAACATAACTTACTAAGAGAGAAATAGCTAGTCTGGCTCTCTTCAAAGTTTAAAAGTACCAACACCCCTTAAGCTGTGATTAGGTACATCACAAATGGATCATTCCATGCCAACTCACCTATGGCCTCCCAGTTCATGTCATGGATTTTCTGGGAAAGAAATCCTGTACTCCAAATACCTTTTAAGTTAAGTTTGGCCATCTGAGCTCTATTTCAGCATTTTTGTGATTCTTTGTATGTGTATTCTGAACCTCACCAATTGCTCATTTTTTCCCTTGATTGGGATGGAACTGGTCCTGAATATCCAAGAGACACTAAGGAAATGTGGCAATATTCATTCATTTAAATAGTTGTTGCTGAATGGTTACAGTAATCAAATTAATAACAGGAAGTCATTTTTTACCAGAATAAAGAGAATCTGTCATTTTCAAAAAATTGTATCTCCACCAGTTTTCACTTTCTTGCAACCACATTTTGGTTCTATGTAGTATTAATGTAGTTCTGTGTAGTGTTAATGTAGTTCTGTCACATCTAGAAGTTATTTGGTCCGGAATAAAAGATTGAGTGCTACAGATCTTGTTAAATATGGCTTTGGATTATTTTAATTTCCTTGACACTTTAGTATGTGAAAGTGTTCATATTCATTGTATATATGTAAAAAAAAATGTAAAGCTGTTATATTATTAGCTAATTTGTCATACTTTTCACTGGCTGTAATATCACATTCAGTGGTTTTATTTCATCTGTAGATAGTTGCAAATAGGTAATGTCATCTTGCTCCGTGTGTCTTTCTGGATTTCGGGTGAGTTGGCATGGAATGATCCAAATGCAAACAAAATCCATTTGAAAGTTACGAGTGTGGGCTAACAGATACAAAGTCACTTGTGGAAATTAAGTGAATGAAGTCTGTAAACTAGTAGAAATGAAACACTTTATGGGTTCAGACTGAAACTGTTTCTTGTAGAGCAGATTAAATAAATGAAGGGTTAATTAGTGAGCTTTAGATGTTTGTAGGTGTATTTTTGATCTTTGACAAAGCCAGGCTAGCTGTTTCCTCCTGCTTCTTTATGCTAAGCTAGGCTAACCATATCCTGACACCAGCTCTGTACTGAACACACAGACAAGATCTTCGTCATGCAAAGAAAGCAAATAAGCATATTTCCAAAACTGTTGAACTGTTCCTTTCAATATTGTACATGTGTTTGACTCGTTTACTTTAAAAGACAAGGTATATAACTAGAGATGCACTGATACCAGTTTTTCATTCTTGATACTGAGTCCAAGATTTTTAACAGCTACCCCACCATCACACCTAGCCCCACCCTTTGATGGAGAAATGGCTGTCTGTCACATCCCCGCCTTTTGGTTTTCACCCCAAGATATTCAGTGGCCCCTTCTGCCCCTGCTTAAGAAAAAAGGTGCCCGTCTCCAACTACCTAAATAAATGATGCGGTATTGGATCAATGTTAGGCTCGTGTACTCACCAATACGGAATTGCAGCATTTTAGACTGTATTAGAGGCATTTCAGATACTGGTGTCGGTATCGGAATATCCCTATATACAACATGTATTTATAACACTTATTAGATGGTAAGCATATAAATGGTTAAAAAAAAAAAAAAAACCAAAACATATAAAGTAATAAAACGTTTTCACTTGAGAAGAACCTGAAGCTTTATCTATGCTGTAACTGCACCATTTAGCAATGCAGATAGCTTGGGTTTTATTTGCTCAACTGTTGTCATTTCTAATACAAACAGCAAGGTTGTGAATTATACAGGGTAACAGGGAATAACATGTTGCTGTTGGATTAGAAAAAAAACTATGAGTAGTGCTTACCAAATTCATTTGATCATTATAGTTATTATTAGCGGGTTGGAGGCAGAAATTTAAAAAAAGCTGAATAAATAAAGCTAAAACTATCTAGTGAACTATCTTGTCATTTGGGTGACCTGACCCTTTACTTTGAAACGTGACACAATCTCTCGGCAGATTTTCACATGGATAAAGAGAGCATGGAGCTTCTCTGATGGTCCAGCTGTCATCGTCATCCTGCTGGTACAGTAATAACCAGGTACTCTTATGGTAAAGCAGTGCACTATTTGTACATACTGTGGCTACACATGTATTATTACAATGCATTGATGTAATTGTGATGCATTGTCTGTTGTTGAATATGTTGTCAGGCATTCTTTTATTTTTTCAACTCATTGTGCTTGAAAAAGTGGCTTATTTCCCCCTAAAGCTTCTGTTCAAAGGTTGCAGAGGTTTCCTTACAAGAAGCTTTCCTCCATAAATCAATATATCACAGATTGCAGTGTGGGGATGCTCTTCCTTAGACGTTGAATACTAGTTCAAGCACCTCCAACAAGCCTTTATCTCACGAGCGGTGATCTCTATACGTTAAACTGAAGGAAACCTGTTCCATCACAGGGACCCTCTGGGGTGTGCTCCTCTTTGCAAACAGCTACCTCCTCTGGAAGAAAAATCAAGTGTGTGTCCTGCTCTGCATCGTACATTCATCATTCATAGGGAACATTACAAGCAGGCGTCCTTCAGCCATCCCTCCGCATGGTCTTGGTCTCATCCAGAGGGAGCTCCACTCCTACTTCATCCTGCATGAAAATAAAATGTTGTTGCTCTCTGCAGGCCGTAGAAGCACAGTCCCACCTCGGAGGGAGAAACAGTAACAAAGTACTAATCACAAAGGGCAGAAAACTAGTGCTGCACTGGCCTCTACAGGTTCAACACAGGTTATTGCACTCTCTTGGCAAGCATTTGAACCTATGATTAAACCTGTAGAGGCCACTGCAATGCTGGTTTCCTGCAATTGTAACTGTGGGATCGCTCAGACTCTGTTTTCTTCAATATCCTGTCATCCTTTATTCATTCCAGGTTTTCAGCTACATTTACATGATCACCCACACTGTGAATTATCAGAAATTGTATTGTTCATCAGTTATTATTCCAACATGTTTATTGACAATAGAATCATGTATATTCAGGTTGGCAGATCACTCAGTTTGAGGAATGAGAACTATTCCAGGCACATCAATCTGCTGTGATGTCATGTGAAACTTTCTGTCTTTGTTTATGTATCATGCCCCACCACGACTGTCATGCTGCTGCCATATATATTCTGTAGAAGAAACATTGACAGTGTGTCTGTGATGTCACAGACAGGTAAGGTTAACCCTGACCATCTGTCATCTTTAACCAGAAAACCAGAGTTCAGTCATAGAGTACACTCTGAGACCAGCACTGCTGATAATGACAAGTCTGATATTCCAACACATCCTCATACTACTAGATACTACTAAAACTACTCTGTTAGGTTTAGGCAACAAAACTACTTGGTTAGGTTTAGATGCTAAAGCTACTTGGTTAGGTTTAGGCTCTACAACTATGTGGTTAGGTTGAGGAAAACATTGCGGTTGGGCTTAAAATCATTATATAACATACGTAACTTCAGTTTCGCAACATATGTGATGTAACTTAACTACCTCCCTAAGTGGACTTGACACTATTTATACTACTTCTCCTAACTTCCTTCTTTGTTGCTGTAATAATTACTACACCAACAAGAGGTCACTGCCGAACAAGAAACTTGCATATGTGCCATAATAAGTTGCTTTCACAGTCGACCTATATAGTTGTTTGTGTAAGGAGGGCGGGTTGGACATATCTGTCAATGTGCCAAATGCCTCAAGAACACACTTCAATTTAAAAGCTGCATTCATTCATTTTTGGCCACATGGGGGCAGCTCAACCACCACAAACCCAACATTGACACATCATTATGGATCACACTTCTTTTCTTGCCAAGACACACCCTACACAGCTTCTGATTGGCCGTACTCTGTCTCTGATTGGCCTACCCTGAGATTCTTACCCTTACCAATCTCACTGCTCATGTTTTAATCTGACCAACCCAACCAATGAAGGCGACCAATCAGAGGCAGAGTACGGCAAGAAAAACATTGGGCTCAATTGTAAAGCAACATTGATAGATTTTTATTTGATAAAGTTTAAATTCTGATTAAAACTGGAAACAAGCTTATAAAGATGTAAGTATCAGAAAATTAAGACAAGAGTCAGACATTGAATAGATCGATACACAGCTGCAGATCACAATTATATTCTGCATGAAATTTGGGAGAAAAATCAAGTCATTAGTCAAAACTGATATTTCAAAGTAACTCACTGTCTCTTTGTGCCTCTGGTGTGTGCAACCTGTTTGTCTCCTGCTGGTTTGCTATGTTGCTCAATCACATACCTGCTTCACAGCTCTCCTACGTTAGCAGCTTGTGCAACTTCTAACTCCTCCCAGTTACTGAAGACGTGCTCTGTTTTATTTACAGTGTTACTAAATTACTACTTTCAGAAGCATGACTCTGATCCAGGAGCAGTGGTTCACAGTAAACAGTCAGCAGCATTTTAGTGAAAAGTTGGTCCTCCCTAGGGACTGGACAAAATGTTCTCCAGTGTATCACTGCCTGTCTGAATATTGTCTGTGAAAAAAGAACATCTTCTTTGTCATTTATGATGCAGTATTTGAAAAAAAAAGTGTATCATTACAAATGTATCTGAAACGTCGTTTACACACACACACACACACACACACACACACACACACACACGCACACACAGCAGACGCTGAGCAACATCAGCATTCATTTGGAGTGATGCTTCTGGTCACCTGAAATGTCAGTCTGATATTCACTCTCTTAGATGAGCTAAATGTACCAACTGTGTTGCTGAAAGGCTCTGCAGTTGGCTGATCAAATGCCACCATGACAAATAGAAGGAGTCAACTAAGAGCCTCGGTAGAAGAAGAGTTGGGACATTTGGAGTGGAATGCAGTGCAGTTGGGGAATTTTTGGAGAAACCATCTAGTGGTCGTTAGTGGCACAGTTTCAGCCATGCTGTTGACTGCTTATATGTCTTCACTGCTTCTGATATGGGTCAGTGTTTGGTGACAATGTGTTACTGTTTTATTTATTCAGATCTTAGATATGTGTCTGTGAGATTTCTGCCTCCACCCCAACACTATTTTATTTAAAAATTACAAACAAATTCATAGGGACTATTTCTGTGGTAGAAAGTCCCAAATGAAAACAGTTGACAGTGAGGTCTGTGGATTATCCAGAGCAACAAGGACAATGTTTCTGTAATGAAGCTGCTCTGTAGTCTGGTGGTACGGCAGCAGATACTTCTGTATCTGTTGTCAGATGGCAGCAGGGTGAACAGACTGTGGCTCGGTGGGTGTTGTCTTTTAGTATCTTTGGGCTCTGTGCAGACATCTCACTTCACTTTAGAGCCTTCCTGTCCTGGGCCGTGATGAACCACGACAGTTTGTGATGTTTCCAGTCAGAATGCTTTCTATTGCTCCTCTGTAAAAGATGATAAGCACACTGGAATTTGAACTTCTTCAGTTTCTCCATTGTATTGGGGTGGAGGTAGAAATCTGAGAGTAATATTATCTTAGAAGTAGGACAACATGAAATTATCTGCATGACTAAATACCATCAGTGAAGAAAGTATAAGTAAGAAAATATGTTTTGTTTCAGTTTGTGCCTTAACTAATATGAGACGACTGAAAAGTGAAACCTGCACAAGACAATGACTTCAATAAATCTACCACACTCCTCACTGTGTCCAACAGCCTGCTCTCTACTATACATATGGTTCCATGTAATAGATTTATTCTCAGAAATACAATGACCCCTAAGATAGATGTGTTTTTATAGTTTATTTTCCTTTTTATCATCAAATCCCAGGAAAAGACCAAAAATAACGTACATGAATAGTACAATGCAATACTAACACAAAAATAACATCTTGTATCACATTATATCAAGATGAAATGATTTGCTGGGGTATAAGGACTATTATTTTGTAAGCAGATCTTCCTTTTTCAATTGAAAATGTTCCGATGTTTATTTGTCTTTTTCTTGTTATGTTTGTCATAGTTCTACAGACAACTTTAAACTAAACTTATGTTTCTGTTTCTTCTTCAAAGGTTGAAACAAATAGTTTAACTTGGAAGACCAATCTTTAACAGAAACTGTGACTACTTTGTTGTTGGATAAAAACAACAATCTCTATTGAAACATGTAGTCTAACCTTTACCCGGAACACGAGCTGGTTTTTGGAAGTCCCAGCTCTGCTGCAGCTGAAATGAGGGCATTCCTGTTAGACAGCCTGGGTGGAATTTGAATAGTACAGAGGAACCGCCTGACGCTCATTGGTCGAGAACGACATATTTCCAGAGCGGCAGTCTGTCACTCATCAGATCCCAGGCAGCTGATTGGCTCTCCCTGAAGAGGTCGGACCTTTTGTCTTGACTATATATATTCTGGTTTCAGGCCATCTGCAAATGATTGCTGGCATAGAAAGGGAGGCGGATCATTGTGTCCAATGTGTCTCCACAGAGCTGACTTGAGCCTTTCTCCTCGAACAAAACGAGTCCCGCTCAGATAGCCGAGAGTCGGTATTGCTCTCCCAGAGAGGGGCTGGAGGTGGACTGGGGGAACATTATAATGATCAACACCATGGAATGCGCAGTGGACGCGCAAAGCCTGATCTCTATTTCCTTAATGAAGATCCACAACTCCAGGACGCAGAGAGGGGGCATCAAGCTGCACAAAAACCTGCTGGTCTCCTATGTGCTGAGAAACGCCAGGCAGGTCTACATCAAGGAGAAATACGCGGAGATCTACAGGATGCAGCAGTACGAGGAGGTGATGACGGTCTGCAACGAGATCCAGCAGCTCAACCCGCTAGAGCTGGACGCAGAGGACGCCGACGATGAGGAGCAGGCGCGGGCTGCTTGCTGCGGCGAAGAGGTGAGTCTGTGCGACTCTGCGTGCCACAGAGACGCGGCGCACGCCCGGACAGCGAGCATCCTCCCCGGCTGTTCTCCCCTGGAAGACGACAGTAAAGAACCGGAGCCCTCCTTCTACCGGAGCTGTTGCATGGAGGGTTCCCCTGTGTCACACTGTGACCAGTTTTCTGTGAACAGCAGCGCGCACTGCAACAAAACCACAGTCCTGGACTTGGACACGCATGTGGTGACCACGGTGGAGAACGGCTACCTCCACCAAGACTGCTGCTGTGACGCGCTCCAGTGCGGCCAGGGCGCACAGTCCCCGGCCAAGAAACGGAAGGTAGAGTTCGCTTGTTGCGTATCCGACGTTGAAGAAGTATCAGATTTTACAGCGGCTCGCAAAAGGGCGAAACGGGAGGACTGTTCGTACACACACCCGGACTACACGGACACTTCCAACATCTCCAACCTGATCTCCATCTTCGGTTCGGGGTTTTCAGGGCTGCTGAGCAGACAGACGGACTTGGAGCAGATCTGTAGCAAACAGGTCCTGGCCAGTCTCGGAGCATGGACTCGGGCGATCGTGGCGTTTTGAGTCAAACACTTTAATTTTCGGGGGGCCTGGGTCAGTTGTAAGATGTTTTTCCTCAAAGTATGAGCAAACAAAAGCCAGTGGAGAACTGTTTCCTGTTAAAGAACTGTTCTCACACAGAAAGTTTACATATGAACCATGTTTCATGTAGAATAAGATGTCATTTGTGCAATCAGCAAGGAACATGAAGCTAATGTTCTGTGGAGACATTTTTTCATGAGCACACAAGAATCAGTGAATGAATTTGTCACCACTGGTTTGGTGAAGGGGTTTATAAATTAGCATATCACATATCATAACCTCATTTCTGAACGTTGCAAATGTTAATGTTTTAGTTAAAACGTTGAGAAGGAACATTAAGCAAAATCCATTTGAGCACCCTGATCCCATAGTGTCAGCTGCACTAAAATGAGCTGAAGTCCCAGCGCTGACATTAGCCAGCCTCTATACTCATGTGTAACAGATTCGGCAATTCAAATAATACAGAGGATCAAAGTATCAAATATTATACCTCAGAGCACACCTTTGTCTTAAAAACCCATCAGAAACATGTGAGCATGGTTCGTTGGTGCACACTGGGTGACATCACTCAAGCTGGCTCCGGACAAGAGGAGATAGAGGCATTACAACTGACCCTGTCTCCCCCACAAGGTCTGAATCAACTTTATTTTTGCAGAAAAAAGAAAAGATATTTAATGAGAGTACTTCTGGAAGGGAGAATAAAGAGTTTGTGCCATATGTATGATGTACAGGCTCTCCTGCTCTCAGAGCGGGAGACGCACTACACACTTCTGTAACTAATAAAATGGATTGACTTCTGTTGCCTTAAATCTGATGCACACTACTGCTAGCTATTGTTATGAACTGAAAGTGACTGAATGTCTCTACTGTCCCTTTGGAAAAACACCATCTCCAGTTTGGACCTTGCACACTCTGAGCAGCTTGTTGTCATGTGAAACAAACACCACATTCAAAACTCCCTCCTGAACACTTTCATGGTACATGGACTGAACCAGCTCCTGCCACCTCATCGAGTGCCAACACTTCAATTCTGTAACACTTGTGGGCTGTCACTGTGCTCATCATTTCACCTCCACTCTGGCAGTTTGAACATCCTCCTCTCTAAATCATGGTTGTTGCTCAAAGCCTTCACAGCAGTTCATAATTCCAACATGTCTTGGTTTTGTGAGTTTTCCGTTGTTTTGTAAAATAATGATCTTAGTCCTTTTGTTTTAAAAAGGCAAACTCGTGATTTTAGCCATGACCTGAGAATCCACGCATTAGCTTTATGAGCACTATGTGTACCAAAATAAAGAGAGTATTCAGCCATTCTCTACATATTTTGTTGTTATTCTTGTATTTTTGTGCTTACTAAATTGTATATCACCGGGTAAAACTGTTCCAGAAAATATTTGTTAAAAATTTATAATCTTAATAAAAAATGAAAATCTTAATCTTTAACTGTTGTGTTTGACTGCAGTGATAAAGCTGTTTGTTGATAAAGGCTAATGGAGTTACTGACCTTTGTCACACATGATGACAAACACACTCACTTATCTGTAATACACAGAAGCAAGATACCATTCTAAAGTGTTTATAAGTAATATCTTTATTACTGCTTGATGAATCACTTATCAAAGTCACAGATCTGATGTAAGCAATTGAAAAGAGCACATACTAAAAAAATCCCCTGACTGGTGTGTCTCCTTTCTGTTCAGCAATAAATGCTTCAAATGTTAACCAACTAGTCAATAATAAACAGTCACCGAGTTCTCACTAATAAATTGTACAAGTCCAGTGCTGAGGTATAATGGTAGCTCACGCACAAATCTTCAGGACAAAGTTGACAAATCTCAATTTTACCAGAAAAACGTTAGCTAATGAAACATAACCATTTTGGTTGACATGGCCAGAATTCATTTGTGAAACTGAGATTTGTGCTGCTTTCACAGCTTTATTCAGCACTTGGAATATATGACTTCAGCACCACAAAACAAAATAGTAGGAAGGTACATCCTTTCAAAGATGAAGCTATATGTCCTTAGTTATAACTGTTTATACATTATTAACACAGGATCCATTATCTGTAATTTTAAAGGTTAAATGAAAAGTTTGGGAAATACACATATTCACTTTCTGGCCGAGAGTTTGATGAAACTAAAACAGGACAAGCAGACGGTGAGCTTAGCTTAGCACAGGGATAGAAATGGAGATAAAAATAGCTTGGATCTGTCAAAAGGTAACAAAATCTGTCTACCACCACGTCAAAAGTTCACTGACTATGTCACATCCTGTTTGTTTAATTTAACTACAATTTTATTGTGTGTTCCATTTACCTCAGAAGTCGGAAGTCAGAGTTGGGAATGACGTCATACCCCAGTTGACCACATTGCAGCACAAGTTGGAAAAACAGTTCTAGCCAGGTTAGCTATTGTTAGCAATACCAGTTGACAACACTGCATTACATGGTATTTTGCACAGACACAAAGCAACGTGTCCACAGACAGAAGTTGGACAGTAAGGCTGTCTTAATAAGACACAAATAAGACAGACATGCTAATAAACAGTTTATTCTACAGCTCTTGGATCTTGAGGTCAGGGTTGGTGAGGTGCCATTTCTTCAGCAACTTCCTGGAGTCTCTGCTGGTTGCCTGGCAACGGCTAAGAGAGAAGAAAAAGTCCTGCAGTTAAAATGTCCAATGGTCATTTTCATTCTTCAGTTTTTCTAAGAAATGAAACAAACAAGATGTAACATGTTAATTAGTGACCTGTAGAGGAGAGCAGGTTTTGATACTTTGGGACAGATCCAGGCTAGCTGTTATCTGCTACACTTCCAGTCTCTGAGCTGCTGGTCGTATCTTTTTATGAAACAAACAATAGTCCTTGCTATTTATGACTTTTAACTGATTTTTAAATCATTTCTAAATTATTTTACATTGACTACACTTCCTGTTAGCCTTCATCTCAGCTGGAATTTCCTCCCAAAACTCTGAGTCCTGTTATCTCTCCTGTGTGCCACTTGGTGGTGTTCTTTAAAATCAATGAATGAAGATATCAGTGGGGCTGTATGCAGAGCAGAGCCACCTCAGGCTGACCCTCCCTCAAACTCTCCACTCACCAGCCCCCAACACCCTCCTTCTCTCCTCCTCCTCCTCTTTCTCTCCTCCTCCTCCCGCCTGGCTTGTTTTTTTAGAGTGAGACACATCACATCCATCGCTGCTGCTCGCTCGCTCCTCCACCTCTGCAGCCTTGTTCCAGCTGCCTCTACCCATAATAACTTGCAGTTGGTAGGTTGTAATGGAAGTGATAAGACAATGTGAACAATGCATTGTGTGGTTATATAGTATTTATTGCAGGAGGTTACAATATCTGAGTATTTACTGCAAGGTCTTTGCTTAAACATAAAGACTAACAAAAAAATAAAACAATGTGAAATGATATCAGACACTTATGACAGCAGCCCTCTCCACTACTCACAAAAAAAACCCTAAAAAACATATATGCATATGTATGTTCTTACCCTTAGCACTTAAACCATAGCACTTATGTACTAAGGTATTCTTGATAAATAGCAGCTACTTTGCTCAGATGAGGGCTTGAAAATTGTTTCTATTTTTTCTTTTCTACTTTATCGACGGTGTTGTGGTGTCTTTCTTGTGACAAATGTACTTATTGTAGGTCGCTTTGGACAAAAGCGTCTGCCAAATGCCCTAAATGTAAATGTAAATGTCACAAATGGGGTGGACAATGGTGTATACACAGCTCCTCCATCTGGATTGGAAAAGAGTGACACCCATGAACACACACACACACAAACACACACACTCACACACACACACACACACACACACACACACACACACACACACACACACACAATCAAAATCTTTGATTGACATTTTGGCATCAGTGATTTTTGATTGATTTCACTTTTTCCCTTACTTTTTTATTTACTTCAATTACTTTCAATATTTTGATTTGGATATATGTCATATATTATATATGTGATCTGTAATATGATAAACATAACATACTGTATGTAAAATAAAAAATTTACCCACAAAACCAAAAACGTAGATATCTGAACATGCTAGTTGAATAGTGTGGCATATACAAGGAAAAAAGAAAAAGAATTCAGTTAAAGCTCAAACTTTGAAGCATGACAGAAAACAAATGATGGTGAACTTATTTCAGAGTCATTTTGTTTATTTTGTGCATCACTCACCTTATCCATATTAAAGGACAAACCAGGTGGTTGGGGGTGGGGTGCTGGGCAGAGGAGGGGTAGACAACAGAGGGAGGGGGTTAGCGGGGCGGGGAGTCATGCTTTGTCAGGAGAAGGGGTCGATGTGACGGGGGGAGGCCACATGTAACAGCAGAAGGGAGGGGGTAGGGGGTAGACTGTAGGGAATAGGTATACAGGCGGAGGGGGGCCAGACTGTGGCAGCCCACATTGTGCAGGTCAGCCAGGTTGGACAGAGGTCTGTGGGGGGAGGGCGGGGGGATGGGAGGTCAGGGAGGGGTTTCTGTCAGAAGGATCTGATGCAGACCAGGTCCAGGCTAATGTGAACACCAGAAAACTCTCCATTCTCACCCGTATTGTAAAACAGGCTGACGTCTTTTAGCTGCTCTGATATTCTTTTGAATGTTTTCTCTCCAAGTGTGATCAGTTGGAACAATGATGTCACAGTGCTGTGAACAGAGTAAACAGCCTTCTGAACATCTGCGTGATGGTCAGGCTTTCACAGACGTGGTGAACCGACCCTTTAAGGCCCCACTCAGATTGAATCAGATGATGCGGCCAGTCCTTCCATTCACTTGAATGAGGGTAGTGTCTTAATGCTGCTGCGGTGAAGACCACAGGGGGAGGCAGAAAACAACCCACTCCATGTGGCCGTGCAGTTTTAAACACTAATTATGATCTGTTGATGCAGACAATCACTGGGAGGAACGGCACACAAAATTACAAATCAACTATGATTAAGGCGTGACAACAGATCAGAGGCTGAGCAGGACGGGTCAGTCTCATACTGCTAGCAGCGTGGCTAAATGCTACAGGGGGACACAGCGGACATTTCTCTGTGTCACATAATGTTTAATTTTAATGATTAATGATGTGCCTCACATCCTGGTTGTTAATTTTTTTTTTTAATCTGTGGAAATGGACCAACAGTTACGAGCAAGACCAGCATGCTAGCAGCAGAACGACACAGCAGCTTCTCCTTGTTGTTTGACAGAGGTTGGTAACCGCTTTTAGATGCATGAGCACCACCTTCTGGATTGGCGTGTTGGTTAAAGGGACCATGGGATGACACTCCCACATCACCGCAGCTTGATGTAATGCTGAAGCTGAAACATATGGAATTCAGTGGCACTAGATATCGCACAAGATCACCAGCATCTCAGAACAAACCAACTGGGAAAAAGACAGCAGCATCTGATCACACACTGCTGACCAAACTGTAAAATGAGCCAGTGCTGATCAAATATGGACCAAGACTCTGTTACTGCATTTCTCACTTCAAGTGTTTTCAGAAACATGTTTTAGTGTACTGATTCACTGTAACAAGATCTACAATATGAGAATGTTTATTACCAGGGCGCCATGTTGAGAACAGACACGGGGAGGCCTAAGAGCGACTAATGTACACTAATATCAACACACGGCCGGCCCGGCGACCAAAACAAATAATAAAGAAGTTCAGATGAGAGCACATCATTACTGCACTATCTCTAAATAGAAAAGGGTTGTTTGCTGCTGTATTAATGTTCAAAATATGATATATTTAACCTTTAAAGGGTCAATTCACCCAAATTACAAACAAAACTTATTTTCTTTTACCTTTAGTGGTAGGCCTATCCAACAATGTAGATTCCATTCATCCAGGTTATCTGGACTAACACTGCCATCTACAGAACCTCATGTCTGGTGGGTCTTCAACAGCAACAATTTCATTTACTGGAACTACTAACGAAAGACCTGTGTGCATGAGACCTGTTTACAGTGAGGCTAGATATTGTACTGTACCATTAGAGCTAATTTTGAAACATTTCATCTAAGCTGAGTGAATTTACGTCCGCCAACATTCTCTCCACTTGGAGATTTTGACCGTAAACAGCTGATCACACACTCCATATGTCCTCATTGTCATGTGTCTGTGTTCAGATGGCTGCAGAATAAAATAATCAATACAGCAGACCATGAGCCACTGCAATGGTGCTGATAACAGAGGGGGGCACATTCTCTGTTGCTGTTGGATCTTCAAGAGCGAGTTCACAGCACTGTGATGAACAGTGTTCTGCTGCCCTCTCTGGTTTATAGTTTCAAGCCTGTTCAACCTCCAGCCACACCCACTATCACTGGTGGATGTGTGGGGTGGGGTCAGAAGAATGTTTTGTGATGTCACTGGGTCTTACCTGTACATCACTGCAGGTTCAAGTGACTCGTTGAATGTGTGTTTATGTAGTGTGCTCTCTGTAGTAATCTGATTCTCATAAGAAAACATGATTTTATGTATAGCTACAAGTGCAGCTACAGTTGTCACAGTTAAAGGAATGTTCTTTTGTTTCCACACATACAAAACTTTTAAAGATGACACAGTTCACTGCAGTCGACACAGAGAAATAAAGTGGTGAGTCGCGAGAAAAAACTGGTAGAAACACAATGAGCTGCAGATTATATTTGAGTAAAACACAGCAGTTGTCCTTTTTAACAAAAAAACAGGCCATGCTTCATTCAGTCAGATATTTATACTAATGTAAGATGACACAGATTATGTTCCACCCCAACGCGTCACACTCTTATTTGCATAGTGGAGAAAAGATAGACCACATCTGTATTTACAAATGGGCCTCTCCTTTATTTGCATAATACCACAGTGGACCATTATTTGCATATCATTTGCATATCAATAACAGATAGGCCACACCCCAACACAACAGTAAAGGGAAAAATAGACCACACCCCCTTCACCTGCTTGAATTGATGATACATCTGTGGCCACACGTCAACATTGAAAGAAACAGGCCACTCCCACCTGAATATTAATAACCCACTGGATATTAATGCATACTGCAAACTTATTATCCACTTATTTGCATATTAGGGATAATATGCTGCATCTTATTTGCATAGCATAATAAAAACAAATGAGGTCCCACACCCGGAACATTGCCCTGGAAGAAAATCATTCTGTATGTAATTTTAATAAAAACTATAGCATGACATAATTATTATTACTCAACGGACAGCTTTTCAGCTCATTGGGGGCTTTGATACTGTACCTGTCAGTGTTGAACTCCCTGACTCCTCGACTGTACTGACTCGAACTGTTGGGAAACAGTTTGTGTGATCTTTGGGCAACAACCAGTCCTGCAAGAGTGGAAGCCTGTATAGATGGAAGTACAGTGGCTGGAGCTCAGTTGGTGGAGGGTCGGTCATTAATTTTCAGGTTGGTGGCTCCTGTCCACATGTTGAAGTGCCCTTGAGCAAGACACTGAACAATCATTTGTTCCTGATGTATGTGTGGGAACAAAAAGAGATAGAAGGCTATTTTCATGTTCATTGCTCAAAGTGTAAATTTTCTCTGAGCTCATTAAAATCTGATTTTAAGAGGCGGAGCTACGAGCATGAGTTGTGACATCACAAATAGTTTTGAGTGAAGCATGAGTGTCCAGCAGTTAAACTTGTGAAGAGAAAAAAAATTCTGAGATTTTTAATGAGGGAGAAGAAGTAGGCGCTATCTTCAGGATTTTAATGTGGTAATTATACTTCTTTTTGTCAGACACACTTTAGAGAATCTTTATGTATGTCTTAATACATGTGTGGAGGGGATCTTTGAGTGAACTGTAAAGACAAATAAAGACTGGATGTTTGTGCTGAGTGTGTTGCTGCGTTGTAAAAAAAAGTGTTAATACAACAACATTAAATACTTCATTGAAAACGAAAGTCCTGCATTTCAAATCCTACTAAAGCTATACTATGCAGGATTATCCTAAAAAACAATGTATTGACTCACACAAAACTACCTCTCTCAATCATCGCATATTACCCTCTAGAAGTGTGTGCTGAAGTCTTTATCTGCAGAGGTCCTGCCCTCACGTATTTTCTTAGTATTTTGCTGTTTTCCAGATGTTTCAGGGTTCTTCAGTGACCCTGGAGAAGGGGGTTGAGATGACTTAACTTTCATTTTTGGGTGAACTGTTCCTTTAAGTAGAAATACAGTAAGTATCAGCTAAATAAATGTACACCTTTAAGATCAGAGTAAAAGTACTTCCTCCGCAGAAAAAACAAGTCCAGCCACAAATTCTCTATTGGACTGAGGTCTGGGCTTTGACTCGGCCACTCCAGAACATTCCCCTTGTTGTCTTTAAACCATTTCTGTGTAGCTTTCGCTGTATGTTTCGGGTCATTGTCTTGCTAGAAAATAAATCTTCTCCCAAGTTGTAGATCTCTTGTAGACTGCATCAGGTTGTCCTCCAGGATGTCCCTATATTGGTGATGGTGTTTTTGTGGTGGTGTTTGGCAGACACCAAACATAGCGTCTAGTCTGATGGCCAAAAAGCTCCATTTTGGTCTCATCAGACCAAAGAACCTTCTTCCAGTTGACCTCGGAGTCTCCCACATGCCTTTGGGTGACCTCTAGTTGAGATTTAATGAGCTTTCTTCAACAGTGACTTTCTCTTTGCCACTCCCCCATAAAGCTTTGACTGCTGAAGAACCCGGCAACAGTTGTTGTATGAAATGTTTTTGTATCCATCCCGACTTACACTTTCAATATCCTTTTCACAGAGTTGCTTGGAGTGTTGTTTTGTTTTCATGGTGTAATTGTAGCCAGGAAAACTGATTAACACAGGTGTCTTTATACTACAATCAATTGAGACACATTCGCTGCACTCAGGTGATCTCACTTTCGTTAATTGTGAGATAATAGCACCCATTGGCTGGAAAATTCCCTTTGGTGGAACTACAACAACTCACAGACTTGAAACTTAGAGGCCCCAATTCAGTGGTGACAAGCCAGAAAGTTTGGGCTTTAAAAAGTGTAATATGTAACATCTTAACCTAGAAACTAACTTTATCCGTCAGAAGTACAATCACTTGAAATGATACTTAAGTAAAGTACTTGAGTACCTAGCTGCTTTCCACCACTGCTATTCACAGTCTGTCACAAAGTCTGCAGCTGCATCTCATTTCAGAATCTTCCTACATGAAGTCCACATTTCAAGCCCAGGCAAGTCAGAACGGGTTGACGCAGCTGTCCCATTCCAAACATTCCTCCAAATGAGGCCAAGAAATTCAGCCCTGTTCCCACTCAGGTTTGCACCCCCAAATCCACCATACACACTCACTTATGAATCGTGAATTCAGGCGGTCACCATCAACTCATAGTCTGCCATTTCCTTGTTGCTTGCTAACACCTGAGTGGTAAATCTCATTGGTAGACAACGTCTGTGATAGCCCCAACTTACTAGTTGTGATGCTTCACTCCAACACAAAGGACAACTCGTAAACAATACTTCTAAACTGTCAAGATCACTTTCTCTATCACAACATGCATAGGAGTGCAAGGCTACATAGTTAGCATATTACTTTATTTGCAAATCCACCAGTTTGCTGGTGAGAAGAGGTTGAATAGACTGCTGGTTTAACAGTCCACATGTAGCGATGAGCAGGGTGTATGCACAGGTATCAGACACTTCAACTTAAAGCTTTTCAAAACATTTTCAAGATTTTAAACCAAATTTAAGACTTATTTTTAGACCAACCTTTTTCTTATTAAAGGAGCACTCTGTAGTTTTGTTGAAGAAATGTTAATGAGAGGGGACAGATCTTCATTGGCTGATTTTTTTTGTGTCTAAACAAACTAAATAATCAAACTCTCTTTGTTTCATGACTGAATAAACAAACTGACCTTAAAGGACAACACAATTTATACTGTTTTACTTTGTTTATATGTGGCGGACCCTGCCACCTTTCTAGCTTCAAACAGTGTTCTGGGACCTTATTTTGCTCTGAGATCAGCTTGTTTATTCACTGATGGAGAAAATTTGTATTATCACCTCATTAATATTGAAATTATTAAAATTCTGAATTTGAATTTCTTCTCCAAAACTACATAGTGCTCTTTTAAAGCACTGCAGGTATAAAGGTGTAGTAAAGTATACATGCGGTCCCGTTCAGTGGTGGGCTTTATGTTTAATATGGTGATTAGAGTGAGTTAGAGTAATCTACATTTTTCAGTTTTAACAAGTCAGTGCAAGTATAAAATGAAAAGACTGTTAGTTTAAGCATGTGTGACATCACAGATGAGGACATTCACGCAAAAGAGCTTGACTCATTTTGAAATAAAGGAGTGGTATCACTTTATAATAACTGTCATTAATAAATGATACATTTATTGTTAATTTAAGTACTAAATAGTTATTTCATTGTTAACAATGAAATGCTTTATAATTAATTCTTTAAGTAGTTGTAGATTTTTTGAAGATTTATAAACAGCAACTTTTGCAACTTTATAATGACCAATGGCTTAATAAATGTTTTATAAAGAATTTCATTGTTTGTTGACAGTCAAATAACTATTAGCTAAAGTTTAACTAACATATATTTTTATGAATGATGGATATGATAAGGTGTTACCAGAGAAATTAAGAGACAGAAAAACAAGATCAAATGTTTTTGGCAAATAAGACCCCACATATTCAAATTAAGGCCTACGATTTATGAAACTTAAATTAAAGCTGGGGTTGGGAGACTGTAGAAACCAGCAAGAGTGAGCTACATTTTGAAAGTATCCAACCGAAAAAATCCCCTTTCCTCCGGTCAGGCCTCCTTCCAGAACCACTCCTCAGCGAACGCCTGACTACATGGACACAAACCCACTTCACACTGCCCTTTCAAGGTGGGAATCATGCGCCAATACTCCACCTCGCTGTCTGTGTGAAAGTTACAGAGGTGGAAAGGGGGAAAGTTTCATTCATCTTCTGATCCCCCAGTGGAGGTAGTATCAGAGCCTGCACAAGCAATCTGATAAGCACAAGCAAAATAGCCAACTAGAACACACCTCAATCTGAAAAGGTTCTCCAGCACGACAGTCACTCTTCACTGTAGGTGTGTGCTTTGGCTATAAGGTTAGCTTGGCTCAGGAGCTGTGTGGTTTATGCTAACGTAAGCCACTACAGGAGTGCATTGCTGTCGCAGAGGCTCTTTTATTGGGCTCAGGGGCTGTGTACTTTGTGGTAGTCGGTTGGCGGCTGAATGACAGTTTGTCACTGTCGCTGCTGCTCACTCGTTGTTTGGCTGAGGGGCGGTGCGTTTTGTGCCACCAGCTCTTTTTAGGACCTGCAGACTCGCTGGGTGAGCAACATGTTCAGGCTGCTGATAAGAACAAACACTGGAGATTACACTTGGCTTTCAGTTGACCACTTCATCAGGCTGGGGAGTAGCAGAATAAACACAATACAAAACATAACTGTATTCTGGTAAAGTTACCAAAAAGAACATGTAATTAGATTACAGATACATTCAGTGAGTGAAACTGAACAGCCGACACAAAAGTGTGTATTTCCTACAGACACACACTCGTTATCAAGATTAAATAAGATTAAATGTTATAGATTAGTTATCCAAAAGTAACATTACTTTAATACTTGGATCTAGTTAGTGAATACATTTTTTAACAGGTAATTACGTAGTGACTTTATCGTAGTACATTTTTAAAGTAACCCAACCCTGCTCTTTATATGATGTATTGACCAGTGACTAAACACAAAGACCTGCTGATACAAACTGATGACTGTCACAAATGGGTTGAAGAGGATCACCTGAATGCACCAGTGCTTTTTCTCTCAGAGTCGAGCTCATGATACTACATTAATTCATCTGTAAAGCGTCTGGTAGAGAGACTTCACTGTTGTGAAGGACACGCCTTCACAGGCTGCGTCATACAGCAAGTCCCTCAGTCGCCTTTGGACTGCTGTGCTTCGTTCCACCCCTCTCTGCAATGCAGTCCAACATCCTGTATGTAAGGGGAATTCCATCTCCTTCCTTATGAGGACTCATAGTAAGTAAAGAAAAAATGGACTGTTGCATGTTGTTTTGGAGTTCCCCTACTCCTGGCAACCACAGCTGTTAAAAGAAATCATCCTTCACATGGAGAAGTAGTTGTTCTGACTCATACAATATTCAACACTTTCTTCCCTCATTTCAGAATCCATCTGCCTCACTGCTAGGTTCATCTCTGGGTCACAAGCAAGTCCAAGTCTTTTTCAGATAAAACAATGGGGCTCATGCAAGAAGCACCCGTACAGACACTTTGTTATTAGGTCGTAACATCTTAAAGAATTTGTGGCACTTTTTGTTGACCCCAAAATAAGGCTTCTTAAATGTGATGCAAAGAAAACTAACAATTTCTCACTTAAAACCACTATCTCCAGACCACTGTTGTATCTTTCGAACTAGCAGCGATCAGTGCTGTCTTATTACACAATGACTGGTGGTTGCCAAAGTGGTAAACAGTTTGAACTGAAGACAGTATTTACATGGCGGCCATTTTCCTCTGTCATCCAATCAGGCCGGGAAACTCAAATGTCATACTGCTGTGTTCCAGGTTTAAAGTTGAAAATGGCAAGGAACCTGACAAATCATTATCTTTTCACTGCTTCTCAACTGATCAGCAACGGAAAAGACAATGGCTCTGAAAGGATATTGGGATAAAGGTAAAGCAATATGTTTGGAAACCTGTTCACTGACATCAGCATTCAACCACCTCCTAGCTAACATTATGATTTGATTACATCCAGTGTGATTTACTTTCAGGCTTTATTAAATGTGTCTAAGATGTGCATTCATATTTTATAATTAATTTACACCTTTCCTATTGTATTGTGTAACATGTATCTAATGGTACTGTTAGCTAGGAAATGGTTGAATGCTAACTTTAGCTGTTGTCTAACTGAAGCTACTGGGTTGAAATGTGGCCTAGTGTTATCAAAGTTAGAGGCAGTCGTGTATATAACACAAAAATAGCCTTTCTTTAATTAAATTAAAAAACACATGCCAAGATCTTCAAAATGTGCCAACTGAAAGATGCAGAATTGACTCATTTAATCTGGAATCAAATCTGAGTCCACTGAGGATTTTGAGGAAAAAAAGCTGCACAGCACAGCCACAAGAATTTATTCAGGTATGGTATCAATCTACAATGTTTACCTGATACAAAATAAATCACTTAACTTAAGACTGGGGGGCTTTTGAGAGGGACTGCTAAGGGACAGACTTTGAGGGAAAAATAAAACTAGATTCATGCAGAGATTCTTACCTAAACTAACTTTTCAAGAAATTGTGAAAAGTCTGTACACTCCATTTTGGATGAGCTATTCTGGAAGCTTTTTAGATCGAATCCTTTACTTTTCCCTCTGAACACGACATTGAAATCATTTTGTTTAGGAAAAAAAAAATCAACACTCACAGCCATTTCTTAGCAAATTGTTAATATGACTTACATTTTGGGAGAAGTGGGCAATTGCAACAAAATTTAAACATTTGGCCTTAAAGCAAAACCAAGAAAGTTCCTTAAATCCACTGTGTGAATGAGGCCCTGCTCATGAGGATCCAAACTCTGAGGTAAATTCAAGCATGAAACTTTAATGAGCACACTTCTAAAAGAAATTCAACCCTCAACCCTCAAAAGGAGCCAATTCAAACTATCCTTTCTATAAATACCATGACAAAAATATAAATGCTCCAAAATCACAAAGGTCATCCACAACATATGCTGCATTCAAGTTATGGATGGCCTATAAGCCTTCATTACCACATGCGTGTGTACATGTGGGAATGTGAGTTTCAAACTACATGTGGTCAATTTTTGCTACCGTTGCATTTGCTCGAGAGGATGCCAGAGGAAGGGGAAACTGTTGAGAGTTTGGTCTTTCCATTGTATGCACGGCATGAGCGTCAATGCTTCGTTGGCTGGATGGACAGCAGGCTGCCGAATTTGAAGTGCTGGATCACGGGGAACTTCTCCAAACACTGAGATGGAGGCAAAAAGAGAGAGACTGTTTTACTCACATGAGAAAGATGAGGAAAAAACATGGACACAATTAAACTTCTGTGATATTATGTGTAAAAAAAAAAAAAAGAAGCTTTAAAATCATTTTAATTTTACAGTGACTTATAATAGAGTGAATGGTGTCTCTATCACAGCCACTCCGCTCACTTGTTTTTGCACTATGTAACTTCAGTGAGAGAGTAGCATCACTACTAGCATCAAAACACTTTACAGCAGTACATCACACACAGCAGCAACTATCAGGGATTTTGGTGAAACAGGATCATATTCTATGAAGATGTTCTCTGGTTTTCGCTCTAATGTCCTCCCGGTGTGCTGCCTCAACTCTCTGATCTGATACAGTTTCCTGAAAGCAACCTTTAACTGCTGCGTACTGTAGCTACAAGATAATACCGCAGCTTTGGACCACTGGGAGGAGGTTTGCAAAAGAGGGGCTGGAATGGAGAGCAGAACTCTACAGACATCGTGACAGAGGTCAAGAGACCAAACAGGACTTTGATGGAGTAAACACATGACAGGTATTCGTCTTTACAGCAGACATTCAGCGAAGCCCAAACCCGGAGATTTAACTTTGACCTGAAGTGTTGCCATTCATTCTTTACACTAGCCTTTCACTCCGAACGGGTTCAAAATGGTCATGGACCTGTCCTGAGGAGGCCCTTTGTGCTTACGGACACAGACCCAGTTTTAGGGAACAGGGGTGGGGGTTAGGGTGTCTGCGGTGGGGGTTGAGAGGCTGCGCTGGGGGAACACAGCGGAACTTAACTCTGTCTGTGCAGTGACACTATCAGTCATGATCATCCGAGCAGAACTGGGGTGGAAAAACAGGCCTCAGAGAATGTTGGTATGAACATATACACACAATGAAGATTTGTAAAATCATTAAAGGGTCATTGATAAAGTCTTCATACAAAACATGTTTCCTACTAATAAGAACGGTGTGTCTATCATAGCCTGATGTATCTTCTTCCTCTGTGCCATAAAGCTCCACTGTAGTCGCAAAACGATTAAAGAGGTCATATTCTACTTTTTGGGTTTTTGCTTTATTGTATTGTGTTGTATTATGTAGCATTTTTGTGCATGTAAAACCTCTGCAAAGTGAAAAAGCCCAAAGTCCATGCCAAAGGAAGTTACTTTCTCCCACATAAAACACTACTCCTGCACTGCCTGAAACGCCTGGTTTGGTCAAGCCCTTCGTAACTTATGTGCATCACTATGTAACAGGCGTTCTATAAATATATATTTTAATACATTTATAATAAAATATATACACTCCAGTCAGTCAGCAGACATACAGTTGCTACTGCTCTAGCAGCGTTATTTAAGATCACACCACCTTGCTCAGCATGACCCACCCTACTCTGCCTCTGATTGGTTACATTCTGCCTGTTAAGTAATGTGCATGTGCAACTCTCACTAAAGATCGAACAGAGGCGAGATGTCTCACTCTGTAGCTAAAATGGAGCATTCAAGACACAGTGTGAAAAAGGATGCTGCACCATATGAGAAAAATAATGTGTTTTTGAAAATTAAAGTACGTAAACCTATTCTACTAGGACCCCCAAATAAAAGTAGGAACCTGAAAATTGGTATTATATGACCTCTTTAAAGACAGACAGTGAGCCACACTGCTGCACTGGGAGTAGGGCTGGGCCCGAACGACCTTAAAATCATGTCAAAGTACTTTTAAGTTAGATCACAATACATAAAATGCATCTTGATATTTTGAAATCTCCATAAATGCCACGATTGGGCGATAAAATCATTTATCACAATATTTTTGACAATACCGTAGGTATGACAATTGTGACTAATAATAATCAATAATCATCAGTAACATGGATGAAAAGACAAAGCAGGTAAAGACAAGTATTAGAACAAGTAGAACAGTCTAGTAAGTCCGGCTCACAAAAAGACTTGAGTCACTTTCCTGTAATGAGTCTTTGAAACCAGAAAGATGACACCTATGTCGTATCACCATTTAATGATATCTGAAATCTAAGACCACATATAGTCTCATATCCCGACAATACCGGTGTCTATTCAATTTCGATTAATCGAAAATCAAACGCTAGCTTAGCGTTAGCCTGCAGCTGCACTTCCAGACATTTATCCCTTGTGGGAAAACAATTAACTGATTGCCACCAGAGGAAACTCCGACAGCATTGGAGATGTTGGGTTTATTTTCTTTTTCAGAGATCCTTTCAGGGTGAGAAATTAGCACCCACCACTGGCCAAATGTGGGTAAATTTAGCCAATCAGAGGCAAAGTACGGCCCAGAGTTGCCCAGACTTTAGACGTCTAACTGAAAAGCTAAGAAAAGCGAAGAAAAATCTCAACATGGACAAAATCATGAATGTCCGTTTGCTTTCTTGATGATGACCTGGCCAAAGTAACAACACAACATCTGTAAATAACTGATAGTAGCCATCATCAGTTTAGCAGTTCTTTAAGGACATATATTTGACTGTATTTTCTTTCTATCTTCATAATTTATTTTCCATAATTTCATTCAGTTTTAAAAGAAAGCACTTCATAAGTTTCAAATTATCAACTTGTCACTATAAAGTTACTGCAGTATTGTTTACAGCTGCCATTCACATGCATACTGCAATGCACATACTTCTATAGTAAAATAAATTGTGCAAAGCACATACGGAGACATTATACCGTGCAACAGAGAATTAAAAATGGAAAACCATGAGTAAGAATTTTAAATAAACATTTTCCATGTGATTGTGTTGTTGTTGTTGTTTATTTAAACCAAGAAAACTGTTACGATGGCTAAATGCTAAATTTCCAATTGTGGATCTGTTATTGATTTATTTGTGAAGAGGGTTTACTCTGGACAGATTTTTGTAGCAAACTGAATTTCTATCTTTTGTTGTTGATTGTTCAAAAGCTGAATGTTGGAATTTCTGTTGAACTCTGGAATGTTGAAATGTTGAAATGGAAAATGAAATCAAATCCAGACACCCCTATGCTTTAACCATATAATATTGATATATACCCCAGCCTTAACTGAGTGACATGTTTCCTCACCACCATGAACACATACCATGCCACAAGCACTGACTAGGGCATGAAATGTGGATTAATACGCAACTGAAAAAAGTCCCCCATAAATACACAATTTCATCCTGTCTGAGTAGCGTTTGATAAAAACTACAGTGTCCAGATATTTTTCCTGAGCCTTTTTTGAAAGTGCAACGATATTTGTGAATCTTTTAGACTCACGTCTTCAGTGGGAACTAAAAGCTGAGAGCCACAGACAGTTTGGGTCTTTTCATGACATTTAACAATGAGAAAAATATAGAATGCCACCAGGCTATCCTCTAAGGGTTCTTGAGTGAGTTGCCTTCCTTTAAAGCAGTCTGGCTTTTATTCATTTCCCTCCAGTATGTAAATGAACTTGTTGAGACGTACAACTCGCTTGTCTTTGACAACAATAAATCAGACATGATGTTCGTTCATGGTGATGAATTATCCCTCTCAAGCAAGTTTCATGTCTGTGCTAGTTGAGCTTTTATAGTGTGCTGAATTCAACTGAAGCCTGTAGCTGCCCTAAGAAGTAGAACAAAGACAAACACTTACACATGACTGGCAGTAAACAGGCTACAATCTGCTGAACACAGGATGGGGCCTTTAAAGTGTACAGGTGAGAGCTGTGTGGCTGCTCTTCTTTTCAAGTATGGACAAGACATACGGTGTAATTCTGTCCATTCAAGTCAAGCTAACAAGCCAAGTCCACCTCCCATTGTTTCCCTGAGTCTGTGTCACTTCACACATTTAGTTGATGTTCCATACAGGCTCCAGAATTGCCTCCTCTCTCACACAGAAAATGGTGCATTCGGCTCTTTCTACTTGTAGTTCAGCACTCTGCCCGAAACCCTGTGTGGGGCCAGGAAAAGGGAGAGAGGAATGCAAGTCTGCTGATGGCTGCTCCAGGCTTGGAGGAAGGTTGGAACAGAGGGAGGGGAGGATTTAATGGAGGGAACGCAGAGGAGGAGGAGGTGGGGGAGGGAGAGGCAGACAGCTTGGCCCCTCAGCTCTTTGGGAAGACTCACAGGCTGCTCTGGAAAACACAGGATGTGGGCATGCAGGCGGGGAGAACGGGTTTAGACATCCCCCCAACCCCACCCCCACCCGCCCACACACACACACACACACACACACACACACACACACACACACACACACACACACACAATTCCATTCTCTCCATTCCTTTATTAACCCTTTCCTGCCTCTCTTCCACTACCCACAGCAGCAGTGTGTCAGGGCGTTCTGCTCACAGTCGGCTTTCAGCAGTAACCTGATTTCTTAAATGTCATGTAAACAAGAAAACACAGTTTCAGTAATCAGGGTGAAGGATTTACAAGAAATCAAGTTTGTATGGCTACATTTCTCTCACTGGTTTCTTGACCATGTATTGCTTAACGTGGTTTCTAACGGGCCTCTTATTTGAATATGTGCATTTCAAAAGCCTTCATAGGCAAAATATGACCGCTGAGGGAGGTAACAAAAGACAATAACATGATGTTTTGCATCTCTGTACACAAAACAATCACGTTGTTGAGTGAATGAAATACGTTATCCCTTAAAAACTGATAAAAACTCTCAAGTCCAGTCAGTCCAAAACTTCCAATTAGGACATTAAAAAAACACACCGTCAAGCTTTAGTGTCACAAAACATGCTGTTCCTCTTAACTCAAACCATTTCTACAGTGAAAAATAGACCCAAACGCACAGCAGTAAAAGTCTCTCAATCAAAACAAAACAAAAGTAGTGTGGGATCATGGGAGTTGTTGTCTTCATTATTAAACGACTGCCATTGCTGATCTATCTAGGTCAGGGGTCAGCAACCTTTACTATCTAAAGAGCCATTTTTGCCCCCGTCCCTCGCCCAAAAAATCTGTCTGGAGCCGCAAAACATACTTGTGTCTTATAATGAAGGTAACGCAGCCTAGAAAGTCTAAATTAGCCTATTATTGTGAGCATGTTAGCATTGTTACAATAGCATTTAGCACAAAGACATGTTAAGCACAGCCTCAGAATACTCCTAGCATGGCTATACAGTATTAAGCTAGGTTCACATTACAAGACTTCAGTCCTGATCTTCCACTCGCCAACGTTTTTTGGAGATCACTAACAAAAAGCCCCATATCAGAGATAGACAACGACGATGACTCACGACGGTCAGTATGTGTGAACTGTTCAAAGATGTGATCCAGGAATCCAGGGACAGCCTGTCGGCGTGTCGCAGACGTCCGCTGGATATCTAGCAGGCTAAATCCCTGGCTGCATCACAGAGTTGGAGCCAGGGGTGAGCTACAGACAATGAGAGCAGACACTCCTCTCCTCTCTCCTCTGATGTCATCCGCAGCAACTCTCTGAATCCAGTCTTCTGCATCTATTTGTGTGTATTTGTTTTTTCACTGCAAATCAGCACACAAACAACTTGAATGCTTGGACTGCATCACTCTTGTGTCACGTCCTGAATGTGTAATCCTGTAATATGTGACCCCCTGTTGCTGATCAGTCATGTAGTGAGAAAATCACAACTTCAAGACTCCAGTTTACAAGACAGAAAGTTGTGCTGTGTGAACAGTACAGTAATCTGACGACTTTGAAAGATGAGTAGTGTGAGCCAAGTCTTGCTGAAAAAATTAATGGGAAAATTATTTAATACAGGTTTAATCTAGAGATGCACCGATTGCAAAATTCTTGGCCGATACCGATTTCCGGTTTTAGAGGGGGTCTGACCTGTCAAAACCGGTTTTTCCGATACCGATTTTCTATCTAAGAAATCATTATAATCATACAATAGACACCATATTTGCTTGGCTTGAGAATAAAACATCAAAAATAAGAAATAGTGAGTTTCAACAGTGCCCCCTGAGCAGATTTATTTTGAACACTGACCATAACATTCAGTCCAGTTTACAGGTCAATCACTTAACTTATATTCAAACAGTCAGTTCAAATAATATAGGAAAAAACTAAAATATTAATACAAACAAAAGATAAAGTGCACCATACGTACTTGAAAACTGGTTCTCTAAGTAAACACATCACATTTTAGGCCTTTGATTTCTTTTCACATTTCAAAATAAAAGTGCAGGATTACATATAGGCCTAGGATAAAATAAAGTGCATTACATGTTCTTGTCAATTGAAACTGGTTCTCATAACATATTTTTAACATTTGCATTTGACCTCTCTTGACATCTCTAAATAAAAAAATAAAATGAAATAAAATTTTTTTGAAATAAACAGGTAGCTTTCAGTTGTGAACAAAGTGCTCTGTACCACTCCCAGTGCAATCACTTAACCATCAATGGCAGGTTCTTCTTCACAAACAGAAGCATTTCTGCCTTCTCCCCAGAAAGCCTGTTTCTTTTCTCATCAATGACATTACTAGCCAAGCTAAACAAGCGCTCACTATCAATGCTTGTACATGGAGCAGAGAGGTAGGCTTGGGCTAGCGGGGCGAGTGCAGGGTAGTGTGTTTTGTTTTCATGCCAGTATTTCAGTACATCATTTACAGTTTCATCCTCAGATCTCTTGATGGGCAACTCTGAGAGGTAACGCTGTAACTGAGCAGATGCAGGGCGGCCCAGCAGGTGTTCCTCCTCATTGCTAGCATTCTCCATCAGTATCTCATCATGCACAGAAAGCAGTAGGCTTGCCCTTTTGGTTGGAGGTGCGATGGCAGGTTCCTCAGGAGGCTGATCAGGTGTGGGTCTGCTGGCACTGGTGTCCACTCTGTCCAGCATGTTCATAAGTACCCTTTTCACTTCATTTTTTGCTTCTGCTGAGAAGTAGCAAGTTTTGTATCTGTATCAACAGACAAAAGGAATTTTATTTTTATTACACGGCCACATTAGCCAGACAATACATAAATATTGTGCACTCTGTACATACATAAGCAGGCACTGAAATGGCAACACAAATTTTATGTTTTGATAAATCCATGCAAACATGAATCAAAAGCTTATGGACAAATGCTTATTGATTTAAGATTAGTAGTAGTAATAGTAGTTTATAGTAGCCCCCCCCTCTCCTTTTGTACCTCATTGTACATATGTTTCTGTGTTTATCTATTTTTATTTTTGCCTGTACTTTATGGGAAAGCTTAAATGTCATTGTACCTGTATAAAGACAATAAAGGCTTTCTATTCTTTTCTACTGGGCTAATAAACATCGTTAGTAGTAAGTTGTTACTTGCCTAGGATCCATAGCAGTGGCCACAGCGTACAGTGGATTCTTCTCGATGTCTGCAAACCGTCTCTGGACCGCTTCCAACAGCGTGGCCTTGGCAGTGCCCACACCACGGTCGGTGTCTGCTGCTCTCCCCAAAAGGCGCTTAAGTGCAGTGATTTCAGGGATGACGGATGCGGCGGTGGCTGACGAGGAGCTAATTGTCTTTGTGAGTTCCTCAAAAGGTTGAAGGATGCTCAACACATTCTCAATTAAATCCCACTGGTGTGTGGTGAATATGGTCGGCAGCTCGTGTTCTGTTGCGTATAAGCCCAGGGCGCGTTTTTGTTCCAACAGCGACTGCAACATATAAAACGTGCTGTTTCATCGTGTGGGAACATCTTGTTGCAAGCGCTTCTTGGGTTGACCCAACTCCGCCTGGATAACGTGGAGTTTCGAGTAGGCTAGCGATAAGTGTTTGAAGTGCGTGACTAGGCTCCTGCCTGTTGCCACGGCGTCGGTGATGGCGCGTTGAGATCGCAGTCCCTCATTCACCGCTAACTGGAGTGTATGTGCCACGCACGGGAGACTGGGGAAGTTACCATCATCCAGTGCCTTGGTCATATTCCGAGCGTTGTCACGCAACACGACATGAACCCTCTTCTTGTCTTTTCGGCTGCTTTGGTTCATCTGTCCGCGTTGAGCTGCTGCGCATGCGTATCAGCGTGACCGGCCAAAAACCGGAAATTACGACAGTGACCGGCCGGTGACCGATTGGGCCGATTGGATAGAAAACCGGCGTTTTTAATCGGCGGCCGATTGACCGGTGCATCTCTAGTTTAATCACACCAGTATTCTCAACAGTTTAGACTGAAATCGGTTTGTTTCAACAACATGCCTTGATCAGTGGATTTGTTTGTGCAGGTGAGGAAAATTTTGTATCTGGAAAATTTGTACAGTGATTGCAAACCATCCCCACAGAGCTGACCATAGAGATAACCAAGAGCGAATCAAACTGGATGAATATACATCCACTTTCATATAACCTTGCTCTGCTGTGGCAAAGCAGAGCACAAACAAAGCACAGACAAAGATCTTCTATAGCATTCTTTATGTTTTTATGCCTTTAGGTTTTTAGTTTCGGGTCAGCCAAGATTAAAACATGGACTCCTTCTACACCAAACTACTTTCATCAGTATTATGAATCACTAAAAAATTGGACCGGCCATTGACAATGAGAGAGATTAAAGTACCTCTGCCTTGTACATCCTGATGAGGCCCTGGTTGACTTTGGACCAGGAGGGAACAGCGCTGATGTTCCACAGCTGGTTGGAGTGTTCAGCAAACGGACCTGTCTTCATCTACAGAAGAGAGACAGAGTGAGAAATTCAAATTCAAATTCAAAAATACTTTATTTGTCCCCAGGGGGGGCAAAAGAAAGACGAGATAAAGACGAACAAGTGAGTCATAATCAGAGTAACTCGTCCACAACTGTGACAAACAGTAGATTTGACAAGGATCCAAAACAAAACTCACTCACTTTGTTGATTACTTTGGAGGATGACAAGAAATTCTGCACTCCTGTTTAAAAAACTATTCCCTGTACATTGAGATTAAACTTTACCAGAGTCAAATTCCTTGTTTGTGTACACATACTTGGCCAATAAAACTGATTCTGAATTCTGAATTGAAGCATGTTCATTATTGCATATGAGCGAACACAGTGTGTGCGTGTGTGTGACCAGGCTTAAGACAAAAAATGATGCTTGATAACCATCGCACTTCAGCCAGTGTATGAATCATAGCTCATTTCTTTAGTTCATTCGACTACACCGCAAGATTGAAATTATTTCAATAAGATAACTTTTAAAACTTCTTCAGTCCTCTTGAAATCATTATTAAAGTGATATATCCAAAATCAGTTTCAGAGTTTCTCTGTAGGCTGATAAGTGGCTTTACAAAGTTTCAGTTTTCAGTGATGAAGCTTTGGTCAGCCTGGGTTGAGTCAGTCACAATGGATTCCAATGATGACCCATTTTCATGGCAGAAAAGCCATATTCTGGCAAAACCAGGAGTTTTTGGAATATAATGAGCTTATTCATAGACAGTGGAGAAGTTTTACACTGTGAAAATGGGTCACCAGCAGAATCCACTGTAAATAACTACACTAAAGCTAATTTAACAATGAAATGACAAACTTTTTATACGTATCTTTAAAGTCTGACTTTCTTAAACATTTGTTATGTATAGTTTTTAAAAGGGCACCGCTGGTACAAAAAGGGGATGTCAGAGATGCTGCGCTAGTGATAATGAAGGAAGTACAGTCAGTATGTCCTGTACAGGAACAGATCCTACTGTGTAGCTTACAACAGTCAGGACTCCACAGATAAACCTGCTGTTTAATTTATCCCAGGCTCCAGTGCCAGGCTACAGCTAAATGGTTACACATTCGATTGATTTGTGAATATGTATATATATATATATATATATATATACATAGTTATGTATGTATATGTATATGTATATATATATATATATATATATATACATGCAAGAGCTCTTATATATATAAAAAATAACACATCAAAAAAAATAACGAATTAAAACAAATAGACTAAACGTTGCTGAGCATAGGCCTGCTGAATGGAAAAGACCTCGTCCAGCCAGAGTTTCTAACTGTTAACATTCTTACTCGACCCAAGAATGGGATGTGGTTAATTGCTGTATGTACCCACGGCGTAGCATGAACCTCCCCAGAAATGTAACTGCATGTCGCAGCGACACAGACCACAGGATTATGATTTGTCTGCTCTGAAGCATCGCATTTTCAGCCTTCTCTTCTAGTGCTTAGCGGCTGTGCTAATAATGGGGATTGTGACCTGTAGTTTTCCAAGTAAATATACTACACTCATCGACTGTTGCAGTCCCTCTGACCGGCCAAAAGGGCCAGACTTAAAAAATTCAGAACTACAAAAGGCTTTGGAGTACAGCTACAGGATTTTGAACATGAAATTGTAAATGTTTTCAAGGAATGACCCGTATAAGATGTGGCAATGTAACAGTATTGCCCTGACAAGCAACTCCAATAAACTGGTGTTTTAATTTTCCTATAGCTACCATTGCATCATCTGTGCAGACTTTTTAATCAATCTTCATATTTGACTTTATTTCTATGAAGGTATTGAAAGACAGGTCTAAGAAATGTTTTTTGGAAGAATAATAAATGCCAAAAAAGGAGACACAAACAAATTATAGGTTTGAGATGGAATTTGTAAGAAAAGACATACAGTATAAAGAAAAACTGGTCACTGCACTGCAGGGACTTTAGTCCCTGTGGAGTTCATTGATGCTGCTGGCTGGCTAATCGATAACCAGAACTTAAAAGCTGCACTTCAGGACCCAATAATGCCCCCGCTGTTGATGTTTGGAAATGCAACTGTGAACTGTGGAAATTATCCTGTTATGTTGTATTGAACCGGGTTAGGTAGCCTATAAAGTTGTGATGGTTGTTGTTTTTTCCTTCTTTTGGGGCTCTTTTTTAAACTAATTTTTAGGTTTGTCCTGAAGATTATAAGCAATAAAATAAGAGGAAGAATGAGTGTGACTAAAATATATGAAAAACAAGAGACGTTTTTCCTTAATCACTCATGAAAATGTTGATAAAAGCTACTGAATACATTGCTTTTTTATTACATTGATTACTCCGCTTTCAGCAATGTAATCAATTAAGTCAAAAGAACATGCAGAAGAAAAGGCTGACTGTTGTTCCAGCAATCACCTAAATAACATGAATAACACTGATTTAACACTGAGTGTGTTAGCTTACAGACAAACAGTCAGAATATACAGAATAACACCAGCTAGTCAGTCACTGTGACACTGACAAAAACAAATGTATGAATTCATAAATGTATGAATGAGTGAGGACTATAGAGCGTTTTCCCACCATTTTCTCCCAAGAGGCAGAGGAACCCAAACCCAGACCCTCGGGCATCAATCTAAAAACCACCTCCTTTTTCCATCCCCCCCTCCTCACACGGCTCCAGACACTTTCCAGGGCCTCGCATGAGAACACATGGGGGAAGGGCATGGAAGAGGGAGGAAAGGGGGGCGGAGACAGCCCGTATTCCCTGGAGGAAGGAGTGATTCACAGCAGCATGTGGGGAAGGAAGTGACTCATGTTTGGGACGAGACAAACACACACACACACACACACACACACACACACACACAGAGCTCTGTGTGTAAATTTAAAAAAGAACATGAGTTCAAAGTATCCACGTGTGTGTGAGTAGGAGGAAAATACTTGGGTGTACATATGGAGTGTTGCATGTATGCTGGCCTGTTGGAGCAACAGTCAACACAAGAGGAAAAACAAAAAAACAAGGTGGCAGTGGAGTCTGAATAAGGCAAGTAACAGATCCAAGACAGGAGAGTGAGTGATCATGTTTTACCTGAGTCACTTACCAAAGGAAAAAAAACAGTGCATTTAACATGTTTTGTAATCAGTTTAACCCACAGCTGACTTCATCCAAGTTGACTTCATCAGTCAGACTTAACTGGTTAACTATTAAACCAGTATTGTTGGGTATTGTTGCCATGGTTGCGACAGTTAAATAAACCCTGCCCTTTGAGTAATAACGGAGGTTAGAATGTTGACTGGAACCCCCTTCAGTGTGTCCCCCTGTTGTAATGGACACCTACTGGTCAATCAGACAATGGTATTTTCCTTGTACATGCTATAAATAAATTGGCCCAGTAGCTCAGTTGGTAGATTGTGCGCCCATGTACAGAGGCTGTGTCCTGTAACCTGTATCATTCTGTCACTCTTCAGCTGTCAAATGGGATTGATTTTTTTTGTGACCACAAAAATTGTGTTGTTGACCAATGGCAAGTAGTCATGACAGTGCTGTTGAACGAGAAAATGAAGAGGCAAAAAGTCCAAAATGGAGGGAGTTATTGTGGTCTGTTAGCTGTGTTGCAGCATCTATGTTTAGCTAACCTATCTTAGCACAAACTGCTTCACAAAATAGGACTAGTTTGCAGACAGTTAAGTGACAGGAGTTAATGGTACAAATAGCTCTACTGAATAAACCGTGTGCACTTATTGTTTAATTACAATAACTTCTGGGTGGACGAAAACCTGACTCACGTTCTCCTGCTTCCATACAATTTAACTGTCTTTTTTCATTTTGTCACTTCAGTGCCTCTCATTGATCTAAAATGCACGCTTGATGCTTTATTTTTTAAAACTTTCACTAACGTTAGATTGGAGACCCAATTAACTTTTGGGCCACAGACTACACAACAGTAGTACAGAACAGAGTTTACCCAGAACTAGCAGTTAGAGCTACAGTAGTCAGACTGGTGGTGAGATGTTGCTGTTGGGAAGATTTGGTTTATCAAAGACATTAGCAAAGCAACACAGTACATGACATAAGCACAGCAGAAATGTCAGACAGGTCAGACCACCGTGATTAACTATATATCTTTGAGGTGAAAATGACAACAGAAAGAAACAAGTTCTCGAAATGCAAATCAACGGCCAGCTGTGTGCCCAGAAGTGACTGTTGTTGTTAATGCAACATCGCAGTGATTTGGTCTCTTGTGGCTGAGTAACAACAGCCAGTTAGCAGTTAGCCTGCTTGTTATAACATAAATAGTCATTTGGCTTTGGTAACCAAAGCATATGCAGGCGACCAGCTGAACTCAAAAGTTTAATTTAGCAATGGATACGTGAGTTACCTTGAGTTGATTCTTTTATGGTCTGACATGAATCCGAAGATTTACATTCTTCAAAACTGGCTTAAAATGTTGCTGTTATGGCAACAATGTCTTAAACCCAAACCTGCAAAAGCACTGCTTATTCATAGCAGCTACAGTTAGTCATGATTTTAACCAAGAACACTTAGCTCAATCTGTTGGTGTAAGTGTCATAATGTTATTTCCACAAGTTAATACACTGCTCAAAAAAATTAAGGGAACACTTTAGTCACACATCAGATCTTGATGAACGTATTATTCAAGTTGAAAATCTTTCCTGGTGTACATTGTATTATTTTTTGAGAACAAAATGTAACAACAGTCAGTGGAAACCAAAATCATCAACCCATTGAGGACCGTATTCAAAATCACACCGAAAATCAAAGTAAATAATTGTAAAAACGGCCTGATCCAACTTGCGTGAATTTTATCACAGCGACTCTTAATTGATTTAACTCTTAATGTGACTCAGTAGTGTGTGGCCCCTGCGTGCCTGTATGCACTCCCAACAATGTCTGGGCATGCTCCTGATGAGTCGGTGGATGGTGTCCTGGGAGATCTCCTCCCTGACTTGGATCAGGGCATCAGTGAGCTCCTGGACAGTCTGTGGCAGTACTTGGCAGCGTCGGATGCACCGATACATAATGTCTCATAGGTGCTCAATTGGATTTATGTCAGGGGAACGAGAGGGCCAGTCAATGGCATCAATGCCTTCGTCATCCAGGAACTGCCTACACATTCTTGCCACATGAGGTCGGGCATTGTCCTTCACCAGGAGGATCCAAGGGCCCACTGCAGCAGCGTAAGGTCTGACAATTGCTGAGGATTTCATCCCGTTACCTAACAGCAGTCAGGGTGGCGTTGGCTATGACCCTCCAAGGATATGCCTCCCCAGACTATCACTGACCCACCGCCAAACCGGTCATGCTGGATAATGTTACAGGCAGCTTAATGTTCACCCCGGCGTCTCCAGACTCTTTCACGCCTGTCACATAAGCTAAGTGTGAACCTGCCCTCATCTGTGAAGAGAATGGGGCACCAATGGCAGACCTGCCAATTCTGGTGTTCTCTCGCAAATGCCAGTTGGCTGCACGGTGCTGGGCTGTGAGCACAGGTCCCACTAGAGGACGTCGGGCCCTTTGAGTCTGTTTCTGACAGTTTGGTCAGAGTCAGAGTATAAATTTGGATTGAAACGATTAAAATTAAAGAGGAATTAAACCCCAAACCACTTTTTTCAACTGAAAACGTATATGGGTCTTTAGTAGTGTTGATTGATTCTGGTCCAAAATCGGGACATTTTGGTACAATTTTTTTTTTAATTCTGCATATTGCGTTATAAATATGCATAGTGACTGCCCCTTCTGGTTGAAAGCTGGCTACTGCTATGTGCGAATCTGAAGGTAGGTGACATATTTGTCTGGAGCTCTTGTCAGCAACCATTCCCCCCTGCCCGCCCCCTCTTATAAAACAAATGTCTCCCAACTCTGCAGACTGTGGAGGGGAGTTTCAGCGAAGGAGTCGACAGAGCAGTAGTGAGTATTGAGTGTAGTGATTGTGAAGTGGTGTGAAACCAGTAAAAATTTTAAATGAGACCATGGGACAATTTCCAGCCATGTTTGAATAAGCACAGCGCTGTCACAAGATAAAATTGAAAAATCAATTGAACCTAAAGACACATGAAGATGCAACATGATGAAATGGAAAATAACACATGCTTGGTTTACAGAAAGGTACATTGCAAACATTTATTCTGGTGACTGGGTCGATGATAAAGTAGAAATTGTTTGTTTAGAAATGTTTAATCTGTTCCGATAGACAAATAACTGCAACATTAAAATCCTGCGTGGGACATAGTCCATCATTCAGAGACGTCCCTCACACTCTCCTGTCCCTCCATGTCCTCAGCCGACAGGAGATTCCGGAGGTGAGAAGTCCTCCTCTTCATGCAAAATTTGTATCGCCAAAGTGTTTATGCTGCTACGAATCGTCGCTCATGAGTTACTCTTTAAAAGGTGCACTTTGTAAGATCTGGACGTAATTTTAGTTTGAAACATTTAAAAAATTAACTAACCCTATCAATAAAGTGCGAAGAAGTAACAGATCTGGCATTATGTCCAAGAAGTCTATCTGGCCTGGGGGCAATAGTGAGTCACTGTAGCCTTTAGTGTGCTGCAGGAGATGATGAAGAAGTCAGCCAGAGGAAAGTACTGCAGAGAAATTAAGTACTGTGGCGTTGCTAAAGCTGAGCTAAGTCAGCTGTAATGTAAATGTACTGTATACACAAATGCTACACATGAAGATCACAAGACAGCAGTCTTATTTTGACCAGCTGTATTCTTGCTCTGCTGTCACTTATTAGTTGCCTTTATTTGTACCAGCTGACTGTAAATTGTGATTGTATGAACCCCGTAGTAGACCGAATATTGTCATTCAATTCATTATACTGCAACGACTTGGCATTACAGTTATGAGACTGTTAAGTAACTTCACTATACATTTTTGAGGACATTACAAGGTTTATTACGTGTGTCTCACTGTAGCAGTGACAGTGTTAGATATTGTGTACAGTCAGTAAATTATGATCTTCTTGCTCCAGGAAAGGACAAGAAACAGCTCCAGTTTCTACCCAGTTGAAGAAACGACCAGGCCTGCAGAGCTGGAAGATCCTGCTGTATCAAGCATTGGACTGAGTGACAGTGACAAGTAAGTCTAAAGTGGCTGAAGATCTCAGTTACTTGTACTTTGTAAACTGTGTACCCTGTGAAAACCATGTGGCTGTCTGATGAACATGGTTTTCTCTGCTGTCAATGTTTCCGCTATGTGTTCACACTGTATATATCTGAGCCTGATCACATCACTGTTCACACTGTAAATATCTGAGCCTGATCACACCACTGTTCACACTGTATATATCTGAGCCTGATCACATCACTGTTCACACTGTGTATATCTGAGCCTGATCACATCACTGTTTACACTGTATATATCTGAGCCTTCTGGTTTGTTTAACACCTTTTTGTTTACTACATAATTCCATATGTGTTCATAGTTTGGATGTCTTCAGTATTGATCTACAATGTAGAAAATAATAAAAAATAAAGAAAAACCATTGAATGAGAAGGTGTGTCCAAACTTTTGACGGTTAGTGTATACATAGAAGTAATTATTTCAGTCTTTACAATTTTAACGAATTGCAATAATGAATTTGCAAAGAAACAAATGAAATACATAAGATAAATGGCAAAAAGGGTATGAACTAAACCTTGAGAAGGGGGAAATACTGCCCCCAATTTGGTTGAAGCTGGTGGCTAGAAATTACAAATAGCTCTTTTAAACTAAACTTTATAAACTATAGATCAATCATTTCAATCAGATCAACTACTAACCTTCAACTAAGCTGTTGTGTGCAATTGAACTATATTCACTTCTATTAACTGACTGTACAACAGTAATGGAAATGTGGAAACAGTGGAGCACAATGTAGAGATCAGGGGAGGAAGTAACTTATTACATCTTCTCAAATTACTGTAATTAAGTCATTTTTTGGGTTATTTGTATTGTAATTTTACTCATACTTAAGTACGTTTTAGACCATGTAATCTACTTAGCTACTTTTAAAATCATAATTGAGTACTGTGTACAATTTGAATTAATATCTCAACCTTTCATTTGCAATTTTGTAGCAAAAAAAGGCTCTCCGATCACAAATGGGCCAATGAAACCTGGCATACGGACAAATACAGAAAACTGTGCAGCAGGCACAGGTTTGGAGAGGTGACCACAACCACTGAGCAGAACAGACTGAAGATTTAGAGAATCAGAAACTCCTTTGATTGAATGTCTGCCTTTGATAATGCATTTAACATCAGCGGTTAAAAAGTAACGAATACTCTGAGCAGTGTTTGACAAGTATACTTTGTACTTTTATGATGTATGTTTAAATACTACTAGTTTTAGTTGAAACTGAGTAATATTTCAGTAATGTAATGTAACAGCACTCGTACTTGAGTTCAAATTTTCAGTACTTTTTCCACCACTGAAAATGCAGGTGCATGCACAAATGAAATAGGACCTAAAGGAGTTATTGATAAGATTCAACCACTACTGTGTCCTTCCATCCCTAGTGGGCTAGCTAGTATAGGCTGTATACAATATGTATGAGTTGGACTTCAATGTCTACACTTCTTAGTCATTTTTCAGTCCTTTTATCCAAAGGTAAATTTCAAATTTGCAATTGAAAAAATACTGATTTTTTTCAAGCCGACAGCAAAATAAAGTGTGAGAACTCTAGCACAAGGGTACTTGACACTGAACTTTACAAAAACAAGAGGGAGAGAAGAAGGACAGAAAGCTAAACAAAAAGGGCAGAAAACACAGTAAGGGCTACAAATAACTATTATTAAACTTTTTGATTAATCGTGACTAGATTATTTTCTTCGCTCATTGTTTAGTTTGTTTATAAATGTTGGAAATTTTTTAAAAAAACTTCACCTTTCCAATTTGTATAGCAAGAGGTGACATTTTGACAATGCTTTGTACAGCCAACAGCAAACCCAAAGATGTTTAGTTAACAATGATTTAAAAACAGAAAAAACAGCTGATCCCAACATTAGAGAAGCTGTGACCACAGAGTAGTAAACTGACCCAAACATCTAACTGAGGGTCAAAATAGTTGCAGATGAATTTTTCTGTCAATTGACAAACTGTGTAACTAGTGGATTCAGGTCAAAAATCACAGTAAAAATACCAAACTAAACAAAATAGACAATTAAAAAGACAAAACAAAGTCACAAATAATAAAAAACAGAGTGTAATGGATGAGGCCCTCCTCTGACATAACAGCAGCATCCTTTCATGACTGTGAGGAGGAGGGAGAGGTCAAAGCAGCAGGAGGAGGAGGAGAAAGAGGGAAGGAGGTGGTGCCTCTGAGGGGGAAGGAGGAAAAGGATGTAGCTGCTCCACCAACGCCCTCCTCTACTTCCCTCCCCTCCTTTTCCTCTAAAACCAAAAACAAAGCACACGGTTCCTGCTCTGGCACTCTACCAACAGAATCCATCTGCCTTTCCCCCGTCTTCCTTTTCCTGGACAAAACCACATGCAGCTGTGGACCTCCAATTTAAATCCAACAGCAAAACCAGTATAAAACCAGTACGATGTTTAAACAAACATACGGGACACATAGTACCGTATGTACATATTGAATATATATTAATTTGAATTATTTAAAAAGTCAATGGTGACAGGGTACATTAGGAAAAAATTTAATATTAAATTCATTTAAAGAAACTGAAAGAATTCAGCCCCACAATGAGGGTCATGTCCATTAGGTTTGAAAATACATTTACACTCTCCATGCACGGTCGAACTTGTGCACCCACTTCAGATGGGGTGCGTGCTAACGCTTATCTTATCTTAGCAACTACAGTGAAGTTTTCAGCTTAACAAAGGCTGTAAATAACTTCTTTTCAGATCAGCTCGTGATCTTGGGGCTTCTGCAGACTTGGATTACAGCGGACGAGCTGTATGGAGACATTTGATGTTTTTTTGGTTGTTTTTTCCGTTTTAAAACTAGTCCCCAGCTGCTTCAGTTGTTTAGGAGAATGCTGCAATGCTGTTTTGCTACTACTACTACCACCACTACTACTACTACACTAGAAAGCAATGTATCACTCCTGATGAGCTGGTCGGCACCTTGCATGGCAGCCATCAGTGAATGACTGTGTGTGTGTGTGTGTGTGTGTGTGTATGTGTGTGTGTGTGTGTGAGAGAGAGAGAGAGAGAGAGAGAGAGACTGTGTGCGTGTGTGAATGGGTGAATTTGGCAAGTGTTGTAAAGTGCTTTGAGTGGTTGGTGGACAGTACTATAATGCAGCCCTTTTTACCAAATAGTATCTTTTCACAACAAGGTTTACAAGGTGCTTACACGGTAAAAACACACTAAAGGAATCATTCCAGTGTTAATCATAAAAACAATACAACTTTTGTTTTTCCTAAAACAGCTGTCTCATGCTGCTGGAAAGAATTAGACTTTACAGAATGAAACCAAAACAGTAAAGTTGTGAGCCACAAAACCAAAACAATGAACTGAAATGTGCTGAAACCTTTCAGTGATCATTTGATCAGCTGTTAATATAACATCAGTGATAGGGCAGCTTTAAAGTATTCTATTGTAAGGTGTTTATTATTTCATCTGAATAATACAATAGAGTCCAAAACCACCATAGTATAGACTCCAATTTACTATTAAGTTGAGTCAAAGCCTAGTGGAGTCTAGTAGACACTGTTGGAACAACAGTAAAATAATTATACAGGAGGTATAAGCATATATACATAATATGTATAGCATTACCTTTGTATTGCACTGCATTAAACTGAGAAGTGTTCCTGTAACTCTGACCACCCCCCTGTAACCTTTAGTCAGTATACCCAACTATCAATTTGTAAGTTGAATATGCCGTATGTTAAAATGTTAATGTAAAGAAAAAACAGATGTCCAGATTGTGACTGTGTTTGATTTCCCACCTCATTAATGAACTTGATGCAGTCCAGGAACATGTAGTCTGGGTGATGCTCGTTCACCACCCTCTCATCGATAAAGTGCCGAGGCTCCAGTGTTGGATGATCTGCAGCGAGAGTGAGCTGTGAGTGCACATGTTCACCACCAGGTGTCACCACTGACCTTCACATTAACTGAGATTGAGCTTGCCTCCACCTCACAGCTCGGTGGAGCCATTTTAGCAGCACACAGGACAAACATGCATGCTAGAGTTGTCTTGTAGCTCTCATTTAGCTCTCTTTGTGACATGTGGCAGTAGGAACAGCACAGGTGTAAATAACTAAATGAATAATCATGACTCACTGGAACATAAGAACTGATCCGAGAGTCATCATTTGTGTGCTTCCCTGCTATGGCAGGTGGAAATGTCTGCTAGCTCCCCTCAACTATCAGCCTGTTTCTTTTACATTTGGTTTTACATTTTACTGCTGAGCATCACTGTTTTACTGCTTTTCATGCTCTGGTGTGTTTACTTTTTTAGGTGTGAAAGCAGAGTAGACCAACCACATGCTATCATGATGATGATGATGATGATGATGATGACATACTATATATGATTTTAGCTTACATTCAAAAGCTAGACTACTATTGAATCCAGCTGACCTGTCAGCTCTAAGTAATGTACACAGCCTGAATTTATTAAAGATAATTTGGTAACCATGCTAACACATATGTGCGTCACCTAATCAGTTTCCCCGATTAAAATGAGTTGAGCCAGAGGTGAGAGTATTTTAGTAGTTTCCCAATAAAAAGCGAGTGAAAGGTAGCAATGGTGGACCCCTGTAGTTTTATGGTCAAAAAAGCTTTTTTTTGTCTGTTTGTCACTAATACTTTATGATAATGATACAGGAGCTCAAGTTGCTCATAAACATGAGCATGACTTTATTTATTTGTGACACCATAGAAGATAAGTAAACACATCAGGCTCTGTAATGATCTGCTGCACAACCTGATTTTCCCTTGTGGTTTCATGTAGCGCTGATGATGCAGGCTGACATCACCAAAACTGTCCGACTGATGAGTTATCCGTCCGTCCATATGACTTAATGTTTAGACTGTAGTCAGGGTCAGTGTAGATGTGAAAAGAACAGAACTATTTTTTTTTATTGGTCTGCACCAAATTAACTGAACTACAAGTGTGAAAGTGACCACAGCTGTCCCAGAATCCAGATTAACATCCAGGGGTGAGCAAGCCTTAGATGCCTTGAGTAGGACTAAACGATTTGAGGCAATTGTGTAGTTGCAATTTTTCTGACAATATATTGTGTTTACAATTATTTCCTATAAATGTAACTACAGGCCTGTATTTGTGGTCCACATTCTATTTAAACAAGATAATCTTTAACCAAATATCAGTTTGACCTAGTACATGCTCTATTGACAAGCAGTACACCACAACACCAACTCCCAAAAAGTTGGGGCGCTGTGTAAAACAAAGAAATGTGATCATTTACTAATCCTTTTTGACATATACTCAACTGACAACAGTACAAAGACAATATGTTTAATGTTTCACCTAGTCAACTAGAACCTGACTGATATATATCGGTTGGCTGATATTGGCCTATCGCAGATATCACTACTGGCATACTTGTTTTTGTCCAATATGAAAACATAATATAAAGATTAAAATACACAAAAGATGCCTGTGGTAATTTAAATTACATCTTTATTGATTTTTGTAAATCTATGCTTATTCTGAATTTGATGCCAGCAACATATTTCAAACAAGTTGGGACAGGAGCAACAAAAGACTGTGAAAGTTGTGAAATTGCTACATGGCTCAGGAACACTTCATAAAACTATTTACTAAAACTATTATTATCATTATTTTATTAGTCTTATTATAGATTATGATTAAATAGATTATTTAAGTAGAAAGACTTGCCACCCTCACCAGTCAAAACTGTCACCTGTTATACCATGCTCAGACACTGTAATTTATGAAAATTGTGATTGAAATTGCAACTGTGCTTACTTCACATCAACCTGCATTTGACGGTGCCTGTTTTAGGCTCCTTTTACACTTTTACACACATAAGAGTCATGTCACTGCACGTCCCAACATCAAATACACAGGCAGAGGCCCCACTCAGATACATGCTTGTTTTCAATAGTTGTTACTAGAGGTCGACCTATAGTGGATTTTTAAAGGCCGATTTAATAACGATAGTTGGGAGAAGGAAAAAGCCAATAGCCAATTAATTGCCCGATACACGGTTGGTATGTGTTCTGTTTACAATGGACGATGAGCTGCTCTGTGGCTGAACTGGCCAGGATTACTTCTGTTGTGCGTCCCATTACATTTCTAAATGCCACTCTTACAAACCATTAATGTTTGTGCATATTCCCAGGGTAAGGAGGATCCTAAAGTGTGCTATTTAATTTCATGAATGGATGGATAGTTACCTGGCTGGATTATTGATTATTGGTAAGTACAGTATTACGTTAACAGAATGGTTGCCTTCAGTGTCCTGTCCCTATCGTGGACAAGGTGATGGTGTTGGGTTATACATTCAAGAACAGATAAACTGAAAACGGGTCAGATGAGAGAGGTCTGGCTATGTGAGACTAGGTATGACTTGAATTCCACACTTGTCAGCCTCCGGTGAAATCAGCTGTTCCAACATTTAATGTTACCCCGGGACCGCAAAGATTTAATGCCAGCCCATATTTTCTACCCCTAGAGTAATGCGTGGAAGGTATTTCGTGGAGTGGAGAATTACTTTATGAAAAAATATCTAGAGGTCAACCGATTAATCGGCCAAACCGATTAATCGATACCTCTAGTTGTTACTGACCTGCTGTAGTCACTCTCTTACCTATAAACTGGGAGCTTCCCCAGATGAAGGGCAGAAACTGGAAGTCATCCAGTCCCCACACACCTTGGCTTCCAGCTGGCTCCATTCTGTAGGTCCTCTGCAGCTTCCGCATCACTGACAGATACCTGCAAACACAAAGAAAAGAAAAACACACACGCAGCAGCAGGATGTTGGAGTCAGAAAAGACCATGATGAATATTAACAGCTGATATCATGCCTGCTACACTCTGGTCAAACGATATGTGATGTGGATAAGATCTATACAATCTTATATTGCAGTAATGATATGTATTGTTATATAATATTAAGGCTGCAACTAACAATCGTTTTATTATTAATTAATCTGCCGATTGTTTTCATGATTAATTGATTAATCTTTTAGTCTATAAAATGTCAAATAAAATGTGAAAAATACACTTTTAAGTTTCAGAGAACTCAAAGTGACGTCTTCACTGTTTTTGTCCAACCAGCAGTCCAAAACCTGAACACTCTTCATACTGTCATAAGTGATGAAGAAAAGTTGCAAATCCTCACATTTCTAAGTTGGAGCCTGCTAATGTTTGACATTTATGATTGAAAAATGACTGAGAAGATTAATTGAAATAGGTGGCAGTTAATTTTCTTTTTACCAACCAATTGATGAATTGACTTTCTATTGCAGCTTCATACAGTGTATTTACAATAAATTCAGTTGAGAAGGTTTAAATAAAGCAAACAGAGACAAACGCCTCGCAGGCAGTGATTGAAAAACTGGACAAACCTATTACTGCAAATATAATGCAGTCCTGCAAAACTGTTACACAAGGGTGAAATTCTGGCCTGATGACGGCATTACACAAAAAGTCAAATGATGACCAAAATAACTGGCATTCATCCTCTGGGGATCACAAATGTCTGTGCAAACTCTCATGGCAGTCCATCCAGTAGTTACAATGTTTCAGTCTGGACCAAAGTAGTGGCCAGAGACTGACAGAAAGAATTAAATTCCCTAGTAGACCAGCCATGATATTAACTTTTTGTTGGACGACACACTGTCTCAAAAATAACTGCGATGAACTATTACATTGTCATTTTAAGTCAATTTTTGCCCCTGATTTTAATGATAGTAAGACAGCATAATAATGCAAGTTGACCCTTTCAAAGAGCGATGAACTTTTCATTCAGACTTTATAAGAACAATTATTAATAAATGGTCAATTTATAGTTAATTAAACTTTAGTTAACAGTTTTTTGACTGTTAACACTGAAATGCTTGAAGCAACTGACGTTTATAAGTAAATGGTTAATAAATACTGCGTAGATCATCTATAAACATTATCTGGATGGCCATTATGAAGTTGCAATGGATGTTTATACAGGATTTCAAACAGTCAAACTAAAGTTTAATTAAACTGGCAAAAGACAAATGTTTTGATTCTACTTCTCATTCTACAGTAAATACTGAATACTGATGTATAATGGTTGTAGAAAAATGACATCATCCACCTATAGATTGGTTCACTATAAGCCTCACTTTCACTATGATATTCGGCCTGCCCACCAGGACGGATGTTTCCTACAAAAACGCAGTCAAAATAATGGCACAAAGGAAGCTCGACTGTCATTGCACAACCAAAACAGGAAGAGTTGCCTTGTTTTTCCCGATCACTATCCCCAGGTAACAGAGGAACAACTGGAATAACTGTGGAAACTTTACACTGCAAAAGAAAAAGAAGACCACTAATGGAGGAGGCACAGAAGGTGAAGAAACCGAGGTAAAACAAGAGTTAACTTATGGGCTGTGTAACTCTGCATTTTCATAGCACTGAGACCAGGGTTTCTAGGTCGAACTGGGATTCTTACAGTTGTTATTTGCTGTGGACAGTAGCCAGGCTGCTAGCTGTAGCCATGCTACTAATGCTGTGTTTGTGAAAGTGGTGCCAACAGTAATACCACAGGGAAACGAAAAGTTGTCTATTTCCGCTTAAACTACCATTTATTTATGATGGTTATTATAAAGTGTTACCATAATTATTAGAATTGGACTATCCAAAATAAACAAAACATATAAAAATGTTTTAAAATGGATAAAATGTTGGGGACATTCTTACATGTAAATGTACATGTAATACAACAGGCAGTATCAAGATCAGCAGAAATGATGGAGGTTATGTACATATATCAATCAGTCGATAAGATAAAAATGATATGTTGTTAATGTAATTATCGTGACCTTATAGCCACACTGTTTGTGTGCCTATAAACAATCTCATCTTTACAGTAACATGAAGTAAACGACAGCAGTAACAGCTCACCTGTTAAAAACCTTAAAAACGATAGCCAGCTGATCGTCTACCCTGAGGGCTCCGACCTTACAGAGGCAGCAGAGGAACGCAGCAAAAGCAGCTTCATGACCTGAGAAGATAAATTCACACACATGAAAGATGTTCTGACATGCTCAGGATCACCAAGTGGTCCTTTCTGGATCCGAGGAAGAAAAATATCAATCAAGCTACTACCTCTGCTTTGAACTATCGATAATAATGTCAGCTTACTACTGCTATTATCAGTTACGTTACTTTTAATGTACATAGTACTACTACTGATACTACCACTGTTTTCACTTGTGCCTGCTCAATCGTTCATTATTTCCTATTATTCAGTGTAATGTTAACAGGATATTTGGCCTTTTGTCCAAATGTTTTACTAAAGCTAGAGGGAATCCATTTTGGATTACTGGACTCTTTGTGACACTCCTGCTCCACACACTATTACAAACTGCTTTTTAGTATATTGACAATACATTTGGTATACACATATATTTTTTAAAAATATTTTAAATCCATGTGTAAACCTTAAAGCTGAACTTTCAGTCTTATTCCTCGCATAGTGCAACTTCTTCTTAGGGTTTCACTTGTAGGACTAAGTGCCTGCTGCCATTGTACAGTTCTGAATCACTGATAGTATCTCAGTGCATCCTGGTGGCCAAACATATACTACTGTCTGTGTTGTATATCTACAGTGTGATATACTTGGTATCAAGTTGCAGAAAGCATCACATTTATGAAATATGGCAACACAGCAGCTACCCAATTACCCCTCAGCTTGACATGACAGATGACAGCAGGGTTATGCGCACAAGTGCTGGGATCAGGTATGGGATGACTGTGATTTGTATAAGACAAATGAATGTGATATTAATGTCACTTATCTTGTGGTTTATGTCTTAGGTGTGTGAACGTGTTAATGCTTCATGTTGTCCTACCTAATATGTCATCCTTACCACCTTATACATTATATTATTATATATGTTTTTTTGAATGAAGCATGAAACTGAAGAAAGATAATACTGAAAAACAGCACTGTTACCTGTTCCATAGTCTATCCTGGTGGCGTTCCCCACAGACTCTTTCAGATAGACAGCTATCTCACGAGCTGCAGCACATCTGTCAGCAGGGAGCACTGCTGACACCAAGGCCTCTGCTTCCTGTACACACACAGACACACACAGGCAGCAACATCACCTGTCAGTCTAGGCATGTTCATACAGACCAAGTGGTCATATGTATGGCTGTGTAAGAGAGTGTGTGGCAGTGTCCTTTAGAGATGCACTGTATTTGCGCAGACACTGACCTAATTAAGATGACTGGCCATCAGTCAGATGTGACTGATCCACACACTCTTGTGCTCCATGACAAATGCATTTTAATGTGAAAGCAGTGGTGGACCTTTACTTTAAATTGGATATGTATCTTATAAATGTCTGCCGTTTGGTAATATGAACTTAAATATACTCTGTGTGGTTTTGTTAAAGTAGATTCAGGCGTCTTCCTAAATATAACGTCAAACAATATAATATTGACTCTGTCACGGTACAAACTCAGATATTCCAATATTATATTGGAATTCATCTGTCTGTCCAGACGTGAACACTGAAAACAGAGTTTCTGTTATCTTCACCATGGAAGGAGTTTTCCAAATGGTCTGTTTCAGTGACCTAAAATGTCATTTATGAGTGTACAAAATGCCCGTACATGTGTGGACAGGGCCTTAGTAATTTTCTGCGATTCTGGGCAAGTAAGAGTTTTAAAACATTGCATAGACAAAACATCTGATTCATGTCATCACATGAAAGCTTGATGAAAAAGAACAGCTCTGAGAACAAGGACGGATGTTACATCTAATTCACAATGACCTTTTAACAACTAGAGTCATAAAGCACTACAGAGGAGCTTTGCTGTTTAGCAGGTCGGTTTTGGTTTGTGAGGTGTTTTGATAAAGCCATGTAGAAACATGTCATTACAGTTAGCCTTTTCCAGCCGCTGTGTGGACACAGAGAACAGCAAGTTCATCATCAGCCCTGATCATTGTTTATCACAGCACTTTAGTTAATTTAATTTAATCCTTGATGTGCCACACCTGTCAGATGGATGGATTATCTTGACACAGGAGAAGTGCTCACTCTACACAGATTTTAACAAACTTAAGTGCACAAATGAGATGTTGTGAACAGCCTCACTCAAGTTAAGAACTGATGTAAAGTAATAACAGACTCAGACTTCACATTCAGGACTGGTATCAGATTGGTAGGTATTGATAAATTATTTGAAAGAAAATAGAGCTCTTGGATATGTGTGTGTGTGTGTGTGTGTGTGTGTGTGTGTGTGTGTGTGTGTGTGTGTGTGTGTGTACCAACCTGGTCTAGTTTGCTGTACCATGTCCTGTAGGCCTTATTACCAAAGCGTGATGGCTGGTCGACAGGGGGCGTCTCATTTATCCAACGGTCTAGAGTTCCCAGAAGATCTAGTAACTTCTCCACTGTCTGTCACACAACAAGACAACAGTGACTGTAGCAACACAAGCTGTATTTACATGCATTACAATAATATTCCACTTATGATTTGAAATGTAACATAAACAGAATAAAAATGCCTCGTCAGAAGAGACTGGCCCAACCAGCCTGATCGACAGGAAAATATTATCGCCGAGTAAGCATGTAAACCCTTAATCCATTTCTCTCTGGTTGGAATAAAAATATTCTTTCTCTGCATGCTGCTCCACACGGGGGTAACATTAGGTGACGTAAACGAGTTTAAGAGAGGGATAGAAACATTGCTAATATCCCATGTTGATATACAAGTTGTTCTGATTAACCCTAGGTGCTGTGCAAGGCCTTCACTTGATAGATTAACGTGGAGCCCCGTACATTCTGTGTATATTATGTGCACTGTACATATGGGGTTTTCTGCTACTTGGTATGTGCATTTTCTACGACAGTACGTCATCAGTATTCTTCGTCAACATGCCTATCTAACAGTTTGTCAACTCTGGAGAGTGTCATTTAAAAAAGGTTCTGCTTTGAGCGTGGAAAAAATGTTTTACTTTGGTGCACATAAGGCCAAAACAGAGTGGAAATGTTCACTTAGGTTTAGGTTTGTTCGGAGCACACCATCATTATTCTATACCTGTCCATGTCAATAGTTGCTTTTCCATCCACCTTTTCTTATTCGCATTTTCAAAAATTGCGAATAAATACTTGGATGGTTACGCCAGAAATTCGAAAAAAGGCAGTAAATTCGCAAAAAAGTTTTTATGCTTGGAGGGGATGGATTTGTCAGCGTATCGATAAAAGGAAAATGCGACTTTTTGTTATGGAAACAGGTTTTGCGAATAAATCATGACTAACCCCGATGTGACGTCGTGGTACGTCTGAAGTGCTGCTGGACGACGACTTCCCAAAAGTCCTTCACCCGGCGACGTTCCCAAACAAATGGAGAACGACGCGGTCTCCTTCCAGCAAACTCCGACAGCACTCGTAACATTAAAAATCTTCTTTTCCTTCTCCTCTTCAGGAGGGTTTTGTAGGCTGTGAACGCTGACAAAATTGTAGCTAATGTTCTCCCAAGAGCCGATAGGTTCACCAGTAAATTGTCCATGATGTTGAGTGTCAGCTGAGTGTCAACTGTCAGGTGAGTGTCAACTGTTGTCATGGATACATTCACGCCATGGCGCACTCCTCCTCTCCCAATAATCGCAAAACAATAACAAATGGAAACGGGCATAAATTCGCATTTGCTTTTTGCGCATTTTCACAAAATCCGCTCTTAAATTCGATACATTTGGATGGAAACCCAATTAATGATGTGCTTGATTCACACACAACAAAGTAATATAGTCTGTAGGACCGCCACACACTATATTGTGAAACATGTTGAAGGTCTCTTATGGTGAAGTAAAACTGTTCATGTCAAGTTGTAAAGCTGTGTCTCTTAAAGCATGACGCCTCTGACTCAAAATACGCTACTCTATACCTACAACCCCCGCAATAAGCCAATGATAAGAAGGACAACATACCTCTGACACTTTATATTCACATGTGAGCTTCTTTCCCTTTACACCTTCATTCAGCGTCAGAACGAAGCCAATGTAGTCAGCATATGCCTGTAAGAAGAGAGGTGATATATGTGGTCAGTTGACGTGGTTCAGTACTTTTTGTACATGACATGAAAAGTCAGACAAAAACGGAAGATATTGAAACACCTACTTGAGATCGCTTCCACTTGCCCATGTCAGGAACCATGCTAATTTCTTTCTTGGGTACCATGAAGGTGTTGCTGACTATGACTTCAGGTGCTTCATCCTCAGGAGTGGATCCTAAATAAGTAAAGTAGAGATTGAAGAGTTTTAGATATGCAGCAGATACTTTTGGAAGCTAACATTAGCTTTTCTAAATAAGTGAACAATAAATCTGATGTTGTTAATATTACCGTAGAATGAGTACCAGGCAGAGACATTTTAATGTAAATATGCAATTGAGTTGCATCACAGGAAAAGTAGGATCCAGTATTTTCGAGCTTGTCCCAATATAGGGACTATAATCCAGTATATGTCCACCTCTGCTGCTTCACTTTTGACATGTTAATGTTTAAATGTGTCTCTTACAACTGGGGTACCTCTACAAACGTCAAACAGTAAAGTGCAGGAGCAGCCCTTTAATCACAACGTTTTAATCAATGATAAGGTGAATACTTGTCTCCATTCGTCATATAAGTCTTCGTGCTTGGCTGGTTTGCATTTGTACAGCATACATAATGTAATAATCTAACCCTGACACTTTCAAATAAGAGTCTGTCCTGAGGATGCTTTTGCTGTTCTTTGGTGCAACACTGAAGTCTTCTCCACATTCACTCTACATGCTAGCTGACACATCTGGACAAGAAAGCAAGTGACGTTAATAAAGGGTTGTTTCAGAGATTGAGTATGACTTCAAGTTGGTATTCAAGTGTGTAACCAACCAAAATGGCAACGTACGTTATTCATTAGGTATATGGACAGCTTTGCTATAGATATAGATGTATATATATATATGAGCTCTAAGATAGCGGTGATATACATTCTGGGCGCATTAAACCAAAGGTTAATTGGTAACATGTCCAGCGTGGCGGTGTGGTGTACCTGCTAACACCACCAGCTTTTAACACAACAAGACAAACGCGACACAGTTCTTTGCTAATACTGAGCAGAAGCATTCAATTTACTATACCTGACTGCTTCTCCGTTTCCGCCATGGCGAGGATCATACTCTTCTTCGTGTATTCTAGGCAGATTTAAAAACAGACATCGCTCATTACTGCCCTCCACTGTTGAAAACGTTGATGGCATCCCAGTACCTCTTGTGCAGCCTCCTAATTACAAACCCAGTTTCAATTTCTATTACTTCTATTACTATGGTAAAAGTGAAAATCACCTATACACTTGAGTAAAAGTCATAAAGTATCTGATATTAAATGTATTTAAGAGTGAAAGTTCAAGTAAAAGTTAATTATACGTACATGTACAGTATGTATACGCTGTACACTAGGCTGTATGTCGACCGATTATCTGCAATTGTCTGATTATCAGAATCAGCGTTTGTTTGTATAATTGCAGATAAAATAAAGAAAAAAATCCCTAGTTTGGCTCTGATGCAGCATGCAATCTGCAAAGAAACTAGTAACTAAAGCTTGTCAAATAAATGTGATGGAGTAAAAGTACAATATTTGCCTCCAACATGTAGTGCAGTGGAAGTATAAAGTAGCAGAAAATGGAAATACTCACGTGAAGTACAAGTTTCTCATAATTGTACACTAATAGAGTGAGTGTACTCCCATCTCTGTCACCGCCCTGCATTCAATATTTCACATAAGCTCAAAAATATTAGCGGCAAAAATGTAGGCCTACAGAAAGTCAAATCAAATATAGAAGTAATCACACAGGATGCATTTTGTCCAGACAATTCCTACTTTCAAATGATATATGATCATATAGGCTACTGGAAGGCTGATTGCCTCAGTTTTCATACTGCGGCTTAACAACAAGTATGAAATCATACGACACACAAGCAGAATACTTTTTCTATTGAATTATAGAAATGATTCATCAGAATGTTGATGTACAGTATAACATAGCCTTCAACCTCTTACAATATTGACAGTTACGTTTAGGCATAAGGTTATACATTGTACATTTATGAAATAATGTAAAGTATAGTATAATAATGCTGCATATTGGGGCAGACTATCATCTAATCATTAAAAAAGGCTGCAGTAAAACCAGCTGAAAATCACCACACAGGCACCTGAGGACATATTGAACACGAATATGGTGAAGTTTTAAATTATTTTTTTAATGAATTTTTCAAACACAAAGAAAGGGTGTGAAATCAGAGAGCCTGTCAGTAGTCCTTGAGTTTGAAAAAAGTTTGCCTAAGAAAGTAAGAATGGGATATTTGAGCTATGATGTGAGAGAGCACCAGCACCATTGCAATGTTTCAAGTGTCAGAGAATGGGACACACTGCAGGACAATGTAAAGGAAAACCAAGATGTGCAAGATGTGCAGGTGAATATCAATATGGAAAGTGTGGCCAAGACGCAAAAATCAGATGCTGTAACTGTGGTGGTGAACATAGTGCTGCTTATAGAGGGTGCCCTGTTCAAAGGCAAGCCAGAGAGGTGCAAAAATATAAAGTAACAAACCAGGTGTCTTATGCTGACGCAGATAAAAAGTAAAGGAAAGTGAGCTAGCCAGACCCAGTGCTGTGCATGTGATAAAGTGGAGTCTGAGAACCAACAAAAAGAGCTTCCTACACCAAATCCATACATAGAGGAGATTAATGAAGACACACTGATTGTGGATAAAATTAGCTTTGTTGCTTTCATCTGCAAGACTGTGAATGTTGCAATGCAGCAAAAGAGAAAAAGCGATAGAATCAAGACAATTGTTGAGGCAGCTGTATAGATCCTGGGGTTTAAAGACATTACAGCTGAACTGATACATGAAATGTTGAACCCGACTAACAATGATGGACTGTCTCAAGGTAATTAGTATCATCCTTATGGTAATCCATATCCTACAATGGAATGCCAGAAGCTTAATTGCCAATGGGCAAGAGTTGTGGCTGATCTGAAAGTTGTACCAGATGTTATTTGCATACAAGAAACATGGTTAAGACCACACTTGGACATTGCCATGCCAGGATATAGTTCCGTACGATATGATAGAATTGGAAGGCAAGGTGGAGGATGTGCAACATTTATTAAGGACACTTTAGCTTATAGAAGAATCAATGTACCAAATGAGTATGAATGCACAGTGACAGAAATGTGTAGTCCCCGAGGAGATGGTAAAGTCATTAATTTTTACAACCCTTGGAAGAACTTAAAAATGCAAATATTTCAGGAGATATCAGGAAGTGCAGACAAGTGAGAAATTTGGTGTCGAGACTTGCCCACAGTACTATTTGGGGAAGTGATCATACAGATACTAATGGAGAAGTGGTGGAAGAATTAATTGAATTTTCAGATTTTGTGTTCTATTAATTTTGATATGCATGCACAGGAAGGATACACAACAGAAAGATGCTGTTTTCCTAAAGCTGACTGGGGAGAATTTAGAGCATGCTGCAGTGAGTCTAATGAAGGAATTACAATGGAGGGTGACATAGATAGATGTGCAGCAGCTGTGACTTCCTTGATTATTAGCGATACATCAACATGTATTCCTAAGAGCATTCATTACATACATTCAATGGGAAAAAAGAAAATGGTTCCATGGTGGAACAATCAATGCAAAAATGCTATTAAAGAAAGAAACCGTGCATTCGGAGTTTTGAAAAATAATTTAAGTCAAGATAATCTGATTGATTACCAAAGAAAGAGAGCATGGCACGGAAAACAATTAAGTCATCCAAAAAGAATGCGTGGAGACAATTCTGCTCCTCCATAGGCAGAGAAATTAAACTTAATGACATTTGGGCAATGGTTAAAAAGAAAAAGGAAAAAGGAAATCTGTTAAAATCCCAGTGCTGGTAGATGGAGAATATCTGGCAATTACAAACAAGCAAAAAACAGCATGTTGATGAAGGTTCTCAGTCATCCAAGTCATGGTAAATCTAGGTGCTGTATCGTAGGCAACTGGACTTTTTTCACTTTCTTGAAGATGTTTCACCTCTCATCCAAGAGGCTTTTTGAGTTCTAACTAACTGGAGGGGAGTTGCAGGCTTTTAAAGTCTGTGTGGGAGTGTTCTTACTGAGTCGTTAAGGACACGTGTGAGCTCTGAGTTTCAGACTCGTTAGGGCCACTTGTGGGTCATTGGTCAAACCGGCCTTCATGTGGGTTGCAAGAGCTAGGTGAGCCCAGGTGTAAATGGTTGTTATGCTGTCTAGGGAGAGAACTCAGTACTGCATTGTAGGTGGGTGATAAGTAATGTCGTAGACCACCTCCTCTATTCAAAGACGGTCGTTCCAGTTAGACATAGATGGATTCTTTTACTCCTCTTTCAAACCATCTGTCTTCTCTGGACAAGGGGTTAAACATCTTCAAGAAACAAGTCCAGTTGCCTACGATACAGCACCTAGAAGCAAAAGCAGATTTATTGGGTAAGAAGTTTGCTACTGTACAAAGTGGAAGCCACTTAGATGAAATCCATAAACAATGAAAAGATGACATTTTAAGAGAAATAATGATGTAACAAAGAAGAAGGATGGTAATGGATCATTTCTTGATATGGATATTACATTACATGAGTTGAAAATGGCATTAGAGGGAAGTGGATATACGGCTCCCGGACAAGATCAACTATGCTATGCTATGTTCACACAACTCCCAGATGAAGTGCTGGAAATTATATTAAACCTGTTTAATATGATATGGAGGAAAGGTGTAATGCCTAACAGCTGGAAAAATGCTCTGGTCCTGCCTTTTGCCAAAGACCCAGCTAACGCAGGAAACTATAGACCTGTAGCGTTAACATCTCACATGTGTAAATGGATGGAAAAGGTCATTGTTCATAGACTGACATACTATTTAAAACAAAGAGGTTTGTTAAGCACATGTCAAAGTGTTTTTCGTAAAGGAAGAGCTACGGTAGATGCTTTAGTTAAATTTAGTAATGAGGCAGAAAAAGCTGTTACAATGAAAGAGATCATGGCTGTAGTGTACTTTGACATTGAGAGAGCTTATTACTCAATGTGGAGAGAAGGACTCCTGATTAAAAATGCATAAAATTGTTATTGGTGGTAGACTGTATAACTGGGTTCGAATCTAACAGGACATTCTGTGTTAAAGTTGGAGATGCTGTGTCAGAAGAGGTTGATATAGTAAATGGTATTCCTCAGGGCAGTGCTTTAAGCCCTATTCTGTTTAACATTATGATAAATTATATTTTTGTGAATGTTGGTGGAGATATAGGGTCATCACTTTTTGTGGATGATGGGGCTATATGGAAAAGAGGGAAAAACATCAGACATGTGATTAATTGCATTCAGGAAACTTTACAAAAGGTTGAAAAATGGTCATATGACTGGAGAAGATGTCAGTTACAAAATCATGTTACATGATCTTTACCAGGAAGAGAAGGGTAGATAATGTGCAGCTTAAATTATATGGGCAAAATATGGAAAGGGTAAGTAAGTTCAAATATTTAGGATTGTGGTTTTATTAGAAATGTATATGGAGGAACCATGTTAAACATATTGTAACGGACTGGGTTGATAAAGTGATGTGTAGGTCACTGTGTGATACTGTGTGTTAAACCAAGGTAATGTTAAGGCAGTTACTGAGTTTTCCTTAATGTCAGTGAACATGTTCTAAGTTCAGAAACTGTGAAGCCTGTCAGTCATTTTCAGCTACCTATGACAGGGAGTGTGTGAGATAGCTTGTCTGTGATTGGCTGAGAGTGAGAGAGGTCAGGGTTTTGAGAGGTCTGCGGGTGAATGCAGGAAGGAGCGGTGTTAGCGTGTGTGTTCACTTTTGAGGCAGCGAGTTTTTATTGTTTTGGCGTTGGCTACGGCCCACAGTAGCCTGTGTTCAAGTGAGAAATAAAGGAAAAGGAAACCCAGCTGAACGTCTCGTAGCTTCTCATTTAGGGACGCTACATTTGGTGTCAGAAGTGACGAACAGATTTCGCCTGTACCGGGTGGTGACGGGCTAGCTGCTGCTGTGACTTTTGCTGCATGTGAGAAGCATGTTGTCACCTTTCCGGAATCAAGTGGGAGGAGGACGCCAACGAACGGGGACGTTACAGGGCGGCCGAGCACAGAGACCGGGTGAGAGAAATGACTGTGAGGATGGCTGCCGAGGCCGGCTTGGGCTCGTCTGGCCGCTCCAACGACAGACACACTGCCCGTGGGGACACAGCCGCGGCCAAAATTACGGACATAAACAGACACAGTGAGCCGCATGGCGGAGCCCTCCCACCCTCAATGAAAACCCCCAGGTATGATGGCAAAGCTAACTGGGAAGCATTTCATGCCCAATTTGAACTGTTGGCCCAGGCCGGCAAGTGGTCTACTAAAGAGAAAGCCCTCCAGCAAGCAATGTGCCTTACTGGAGACGCTCTGTCCAGCCTGCTGCTGCTAAGCCCTGATGATAGGAGTGGCTATGATGCTTTAGTGGGAGGTCTGAACAGGCGGTTTGGGCTCTGCTCAGCGGCTAGCCTGTTCCACTCTGAACTGTGTAGCCGTCAGCAACGCCCTGGGGAGCCGCTAAGGGATCTTGCTAACGACATTGAGGGGCTAGTTCACCGTACCTATGCTCACATGCCACCTGCCATCCAGAGTGAACTAGACCGGGACCATTTTCTCCAGCTCTGCTACCAGCTGACCTGCGTGTCCAGACACTACTGGCTCACCCCAGGTCTCTACAGGAGGCTTTGGAGTTAGCGACAGAGAGAGAAATGCTGGATGCTGACTCCTCATTCAACAGACCACCACAGGTGAGGGCTGCTAGTGGGACTGAGTTGAACGCAGCAGAACCTGCCTGGGTGGGGGAGCTGACCCAGCTAGAGCGAGCTGCCACTCTGAGGGAGGAGCGGCAGCTCAGGCAACAGTCAAGGGTCTGCTGGGGATGTGGTCAGCCTGGCCATCTGGTCCGGCATTGCCCACGCAACCATGAGAACCAGGGAAACGAGAAGGGGACCGCGTAACTGGGACGACGTGGGCCCCCTGTACTGTGTCCCGACCTTCTCCAGAGGAGGATGTAGCACAGCGCACCGGCCGAGTGGGGGTGTTACAACCAGCAGGTGACTTGGACGGTAAGCTTGAACGCTTAGTGGTCCTGGGCCGAACCTGGGTAGGAGACTGCTGGTACGCTCCGGTGACTATTGGGGGTACATGCTGCCCTGCGCTGGTGGACACAGGTTCATCAGCAACCCTGGTGAAGCCTTGTTTGGTGGGAAAGAATACAACTATTTTCCCCACCATGGTGAAACTGCAGACAGTAACAGGAGAGCGAGCTCCCATGGTGGGGGAGGCATTAGTGACTCTGGGCGTGGGGAAGAAGTCAATTCGCTGTCCAGTGTAGGTTGCGGCTCTGGACGATTGTATTCTGGGGCTGGACGTTCTTGGGGCATTGGACTGTGTCATTAACACAGGAAGAGGAACGCTCACTTTTCCAGATGGACATGTTATCCAGATATCTAAAAGGCCACCCCAGCCTGGCTGCTCTGCCGCCCACACCATTACAGTGCTCGCAGCTGAGACAACAGCCGCCACGGGAAACTGCTGCACCTCCCCCAACCTGCAGCCCCTGCTGACTCCCACCCTGCCTGCCACTGGTTTACAACCACAACCAGTCCTTGTCTCACTACCTGACAGCGGGGAGAGAGTCTTGGCTGTGAAAGAGGTTTGGCAGAAAAATTGTGATGGACTGACTTCTAGTGAACAAGGTCTGCTGTGGCAACTCTTGCTAAGGACTGTTTCTCACTTTCAGAGGATGATGTGGGCCAGACAGATCTCATACGGCACAACATCGACACTGGAGATGCACAGCCCGTCAGGATGAGACCTCGGCGCCTCCCCCTGGCCAAGCAGGCGGCGGCAGACAAAGCCCTGTGTGAGATGCAACAGGCTGGGCTCATTGAACCCTCCACCAGCTCCTGGGCCTCGCCGGTTGTCATGGTTCCCATAAAGCTGAAGGATGATTGGCGGTTCTGTGTGGATTTCAGACCCATCAACAAGGTTACAAAAAAGGACCCATACCCCCTTCCACGCATTGATGAGGCCCTCGATACAGTGTCAGGGTCCTCCTGGTTCTCCTCTCTGGACCTGCGCAGCGGGTACTGGCAGGTCCCCCTTGCTCCTGAGGCCAGACCTAAAACCGCCGTCATCACCAGTAGGGGCTTGTGGCAGTTCAAGGTCCTCCCTTTCGGCCTCTGCAATGCCCCTGCCACTTTTGAGAGACTGATGGACAAGGTCCTTGCTGACATTCCCCGCCAGGAGTGCGTGGTGTACCTGGACGACATACTTGTTCATGGGGAGTCCTTCGAGTCAGCTCTCACAGCCCTCAGATGGGTGCTGGAGAGGGTGGCAGCAGCAGGCCTGAAACTGCACCCCCAGAAATGCTGCTTCATGAGGCGTGAGGTCACATTCCTGGGTCAAAGGCTTGGTAGGGGGGGTGTCAGCACCGTGGAGGATAAGGTGCAAGCTGTGAAGGACTGGCCCACCCCCTGCTCTGTGCAGGACCTGAAGAGCTTCCTGGGCTTGGCCTCCTACTACAGAAGGTTCGTTCGGGGGTTCTCCTACATAGCTGCACCCCTATTTCGCCTGCTACAAAAAGGGGAGGTTTTTTTGTGGACAGAGGAGTGCCATACAGCGTTCACTTCACTACAGAGAGCCCTGGTGGAGGCCCCGATTCTTTCTCCACCTGACCCCACCCTGCCCTTCATCCTCGACACAGACGCAGAGTGGTGGTGTACCACAGCAGGACATTCAACAAGGCTGAACGTCACTACTGTGTTACCAGGCGGGAGCTGCTGGCTGTGGTCAGTGCCATACGGCATTTCAAGTATTACCTTGGGGGCCTCCACTTCACAGTCAGGACTGACCACTCAGCCTTGCAGTGGCTCATGTCTTTCAGAGAACCAGAAGGTCAGCTGGCACGCTGGATTGAAGAGCAACAGGCATATGACTTCACTGTGATCCACAGACCAGGGACACGCCATGGAAACGCTGATGCACTGTCCCGCCGCCCCTGCAACACTGATGGCTGCCAACAGTGTGAGAAAAGGGAGGCTCGACTCTCGGGAAGCATGCGGGCGTGCTAGACGGTCTCCTCGCAGCTCCCGCTAAGAAAACATTTTATTGGTGCTTTTGCGAACTTTTTACCGAGTTATCTTCACCTCAAGGTTGGAGGAGACTTGAGAGTCTGGAAATATGCCAGAAACGAGACAGAAGACCAAAGATATGCACTCCGCCGCTGACTCTGATTCCACGGCTAAGCAAGCTAACCAACCTAGCTTGTGCTCCCCCCCTCCCACTGTCATGGACGCCGCTGCTGATTTCCAAGCCGCCATCGACAAATTGAAAAACGAAAACCTCGAGTCACTTGCAAACTTTCAGAAAGAGTGTGGTGCTGCTATTTCAGCTCTGCAGTGGACGGTTGATGTTCACGGAAAAAAGATTCAAGATGTGGAGGAGTCTCTGACCGACGCTTGTGACCAGCTCACGGGGCTAGGTGAGACGGTGGCTAGGCTAACGAAGGAAAACGAGGCCATGAAGAAACAACTTGACTACCTGAGCAATTACACACGGAGAGAGAATATCCGCATTATTGGCCTGCCCGAATCTGCGGAGATGCCTAAACCGGCGGATTTTGTATGTAACCTCCTCCGCGAAGTTTTCGGCCCCAATGCCTTTGAAATGCCCATTATCATTGACCGCGTCCACCGAACCGCCGCACCCAAACCACCAGCTGACGCCAAGCCAAGACCACTTCTGGTTCGGATGCACAGCTACAGAGTACGCGAATTGGTGCTGCGTCTCGCCAGCCGCCACGAGGGGCCGATCCTGTACCGAGACAAGCGGATTCACTTCTTCCCCGATGTCAGTGTTCTTCTCCGCGTTTACCGTTGTGAAACGCAGACTTCACCAGGCTAACATCACCTTCCGTCTCTACCATCCCGCCCGTCTGGTTTTCATGTGGGACAACCAGAAGGTGAACTTCACCGAGCCAGCGGAGGCTCTCAGCTTCATTGATAGTCATGTGCCAGCGACCTCCGGGGAATCCACCAGCGCAGCTGACACTTGACTTCTCAGTAACGGTGAGCTAACATGGCTTAACCAATTCCGTCCGACACTTGACTGTTTGTGTATGTTTAAAACATAAACCTCTAGTCGGATTCCCACCACACAGTCGATTTGCACAAATGCTGATGGGTTATTCCCCCTCAGGGACAAGGGTTAGCCGTGTTACAGTTTGTTAAAAGCGACCTCTTGTGTGTCAACTGTTAATATTGTACCTTGGACTGTTTTGCAGCAGCACGTTTAATCTTTTTCCTATTGTTTTCTATCCAATAATAATTGCCACCTGCATCCATGTATGGTGTTCTGTGCACATTTAACTTTGCAGTTCTTTTTGTTTTGATACTGGCAAAATAACGTCACTCTCTCCTGCTCAGATGAGCGTGAACTAGTACAATGCCCCCCTCCCTTTTTGTTTACTTATTAAAAAAAAAAAAAAAAAAAAAAAAAAAGTACGGTAGATGTCCCCAGCTAAAGAGACTGCAAGTCTAGCTGTTCTGGTTTCATGTTAATTTCAACGCTGTGACACTACCACATATATGTGGAGAGGGGGAAAAGAGAAATTGTGTGGGGAAAAAAAAGAGAGAAACTCAACTGAGATTGGCAGCTATAGGTTTTATGCACTTTGCTTTTATCAGCTCATACTAGGAGTAGTTGTCCAATGCATATCCAGTGTGCTTTTTATTATTCTTTATTATCCCACCTAATTTTACAGTAGCACACAGTATCTTAGTTCTTTTGCATTGGTTTATTATTTTCTATTCCCTTTGTAGAATTATTTCTCCGGCCTTAAATTTATTTCATTATCATTAATAGTATTTTTATTAAGTGTTTTAAATGTTTGTTTGTTTGTTTTTTCTTTTTATCTGCCACCTGAATTATTATTACTATTTTCTGTTTGTCTCCTAAATACTTTTGAGTTCTGACTTTCGTCCTCAATTACCTTGATTTGTTATTTGTCTTTGGTTTAAAGATTTAGCTAATTCTCTAATACATTAGTCATATGTTATGTAAAAAATAAAAAAAAAAGTTTGCTGTTTTCCTGTTTGTCTTCTAGTTAGCGGGGATGCTGCTGAATAGGCATCGCAGTATGTATAAACATACAGTTAAAAAATGTTGTAGGGTAGGTTGCCTTCACCCCATTGGGGGGGTGAAGTGCATTCACGTCAGTTCAGTCATGTTTTTTTTGTGTTTGGTTCTCCTCATACCCATTTTTTTTCCTTTTCCTTTTGATGTGTTCTTTGTTGTTGCATCTCTGTCCACCCCTCCTCTTCCCCTTCCCCATTCCACCCCCCCCCACCCTCAGGTCCAGTTACCGCTGCTTCCTCACCTCGGTGAAAGGTAATTCCACCAATGAGCACTCTCTCTAGGAAACTGCACACAAATCTGGTCAGCTGGAATGTGAATGGTCTGAACAATCCTGTTAAAAGAAAGCGTGTACTTGACCATCTTCAACACCTGGAAACAGGCATTGCCTTTTTGCAAGAGACACATCTTCGCACATTAGACCACTTTAGGATCAGGAAGGGATGGGTGGGGCAGATGTTCCACTCTAACTTTCATTCTAAAAGCAGAGGTACTGCAATCCTTATCCATAAGGATGTTCCCTTTTCTGTATCCAGCGTCATTTCGGACTCTTATGGTCGCTATGTGATGGTCTTTGGCACCCTATATAATACAGCCCTTGCACTGGTTAACATCTATGCCCCTAACTGGGATGATGTTAATTTTTTTAATAACCTATTTAGTTCTATACCAAATTTAGACACACATCATCTAATCCTTGGTGGTGATTTTAATTTAGTTCTAGACCCTATCCGTGATCGTTCCTCCAATAAACCATACTCTGTTTCTAACCAAATTGACACATTTCTTTTGACTAATCCTGTGGCTGATACATCTTCATCTACTCGCTGGGAAGCTTTGAAGGCTTTTCTGCGAGGACAAATAATTTCTTATACATCTCATGTAAATAAGCTTCAAAAAAGTAGAATCTCTGACCTCACTTCCTCCATTCTCCGTCTAGATCAGCAATATGCAGTAAACCCTACTCCCGTACTCCTTAAAGATAGAATCGCTTTACAAACAGAGTTTGACCTCTTAACAACTCAGCGTGCAGAGGAGTCATTACTTAAGTCTCGCCATAAATTGTATGAAGACGGGGATAAACCTACTAGACTTTTAGCCCATCAGCTTCGTCAAAAAGCTGCCTCTCGTACCATTCCCTCTATAAAAACTGTCTCCGGCTCTATCACTTCTGATCACAAGCTCATCAACGATGAGTTCAAAATTTTTTATTCAAGTCTCTATACCTCCGAATCACAGCTTAACCCAGACCAGTTTGCTGATTTTTTTGATAATTTGAATGTTCCCAAAGTAAGCTCCGAGGATGTTTTGTTCCTTGAAGAAACTCTCACCCCCGAATTCATAAAAAAATCTATTGCTTCTATGCAAAGTGGGAAGGCTGCAGGGCCTGACGGCTTTCCAGCCGACTTTTATAAAAAGTTTTCTGACAAATTAGTACCCCTTCTGCATGCGATGTATACCGAATCTTTTCAAACAAAAATTCTTCCTCCGACTTTATATCACGCCACCATTTCGCTCCTCTTGAAAAAGGACAAGGATCCTCAGTGCTGCTCTTCTTTCCGACCTATAAGCCTCCTTAATCAGGATTTCAAGATTCTAGCTAAAGCCTTAGGTCTCCGCTTGGAGAAGATTCTTCCCTCCATCATTTCTAATGATCAAACTGGTTTTATCCGTGGTAGACAGTCATTTTGTAATGTACGACGTCTGCTCAATATCTTGCATACTCCCTCCCAACATTCAGGTGCTGAGGCTGTGATTTCGCTAGATGCGGAAAAGGCTTTTGATCGCGTCGAATGGGATTATCTTTTCTTTACTTTAGAAAAGTTCGGTTTCGGTCAAAATTTCATTTCTTGGATCAGGCTCTTATATACATCACCCATGGCTTCTGTACTTACCAACTATCAAGTGTCTGATCATTTCCATCTAGGTAGAGGCACAAGACAGGGGTGTCCTTTAAGTCCCCTCTTGTTTTCAATTGCTATTGAGCCTCTTGCCATAGCTTTGAGACAAGATGATAGGATAGAGGGAATCACTCGGGGCGGTCAGACGCATAAGGTCTCCCTCTATGCTGATGACCTCCTTCTTTTTCTATCTAACCCTGATACTACTCTCCCCCACGTCTTGTCTCTGCTCAGTTCTTTCGGGACCATCTCAGGATACAAACTTAATCTGAATAAGAGTGAATATTTTCCCTTAACACCCTCCCCCCCTCTGCAAATTGATATACCATTTAAGATTGTAAAGGACTCATTTAAATATCTTGGTGTGACTATCACTCGGACATACTCAAAGTTATTTCAGGCTAATTTTACCCCCCTTCTTGAGCGCTGTAAAGCCGACCTTGCACGATGGGCAGCCCTTCCTCTTTCTTTAATTGGCAAACTTAATTCAGTGAAGATGAACATTCTCCCTAAATTTCTTTATTTTTTTCAATGTCTTCCCATTTTTATTACTCGCTCATTTTTCAAAACTTTACAGCGACTAATTTCCGATTTTATCTGGGCGGGTAAACATGCACGCATACGTAAAGAGTTCCTTGAGAGACCTAAGCGGCTTGGTGGCCTTTCTGCCCCTAATTTTCAACTATACTATTGGGCATCGAATTTAACCAATATGTCTTTCTGGCTGTCATCTTCTGACAATGCAAACTGTCCTGCGTGAGTTAATATTGAGGCGTCCCTCTGTCATCCGTACTCCCTCTCTGCTCTCTTAGGGGCATCACTTCCACTTCCAGTTTCAATCCCCAAACATAATGTTGTTGTGTGGCATTCTTTGAGAATTCTGAGACAATTTAAACTTTCCTTCGGTCTGCAGAGTATCTCTCTTTTCTCCCCGCTCTTCCACAACCCCTTATTCCCCCCTTCTACCCATTCCTCTGCTTTTAAAATCTGGCATGATAAGGGCATCCATAAACTGGAGCACTTGTACATAGATGGTGTCTTCGCCAGCTTCACACAACTTAAAGAAAAATTTGATCTCCCACGGTCTCCTTTTTTTCAATACTTGCAGGTGAGGGACTTTATAAGGAAGAAATTCCCAGATTTTCCCTCTCTTCCACCTAAAACTTATCTGGATCATATTATTAACATGCTCTTACACTCTCAAAGGGGGAGGCTGGCCAAAGTTTACGAATACATCATTTCAATTAACATGCCCTCTTTAACTATTATAAAACAGCACTGGGAGGAGGAGCTTGGCTTTGACATCTCAGATGACATTTGGGACACAGCCTTGGATCGTGTACACTCTTCATCCATATGTGCTTGTCACAGTCTTATCCAGTTCAACGTATTACACCGCTTACATTATTGTAAGACTGCCCTGTCAAAAATTTACCCAGACGTTGACCCCCTGTGTGACAGATGCAAAATGCTTCCTGCGACTTTATACCATATGTTCTGGGGTTGCCCCAAATTAGATCAATTTTGGTTCTCTTTCTTTGACTTATTTTCTAAAATATTTAAGAAAACTGTCACTCCCTGTCCCCTTATGGCCATCTTTGGGGTAAACTCAGGAAACTTATTCTTGACCTCCTATCAGCGCAGGGCTTTGGCATTCTCCTCCTTACTAGCCCGGCGGTTGATTTTACTAAATTGGAAAAATTCTGCCCCACCCACCCACACACATCTTATCAAGAGTATCATGTGTAATCTCAAATTAGAAAAAAATCAGGTGTACTGTTAATGGTGCTCTTCAGAACTTCCATGAGACGTGGGATGGCTTTGTTGAATTTGTGAAGCGGTTAGATGGACTTCAGTTGGAGTGATAGGCTTTCATCGGACCCACTGTAGCTATGCCCTAGCCGAGAACGAGTGACTGAATGCACAACTGGACCCCCGACCCCCAGCCCTCCCCCCTGTCTTTGTTGTCCCTTCCTGTGTGTTAGTATTTGTGTCTTTTTGTGCCCCCCACCCTTTTTTTTTGTTGTTGTTTTGTTTTATTATTATTTTTTGTTTGTTTGTTTTTTCATGTTTCTTTCATATGGTCATTTTATTTAACTTGCATTGTTTTTGTATGATTTGATTCTGTATGATCTTGGCATTGTTTTTACTTTGTTATTTACACATTTATATATTTTATTTATTTATTTTTAAATGTTTAAGTGAATTCCTTGTGCCCTGACATTCACTGTTCAAATGTATTTAAGGAAAACTCAATAAAAAGAATTTTGAAAGAAAGAAAAGGGAGGCTCAGGAGGCAAAGTCACGACAACCTGATGTGCAATGCACAGCTGTGTATCCCGAACAGGCGTCATCCAGCAATGGGCTGGCAGCTGTGGATGTGGCAGAGTGGGAGCGCAAGCAGGAAGAGGATGTTGACATCAGACCAGTGTTCACATGGGTGGCGATGCAACACAGACCAACATGGGAAGAGGTTGCAATGTTGTCTCGGGCCACAAAAGGACTCTGGTCAATGTTTGTAAACCTGCGTGTGTGTGATGGGGTGCTGCAGAGGGGGTGGAAAGAACCGGCTACAGAAGAGATGCGGTGGCAAGTGGTGGTACCAAGGGCCCTGAGAGAGATCGTGCTCTGAGTGGTACACGGGGCCCCAGGATCTGGTCACTTTGGGATCACCAAGACACTCCGCCGCCTCCGACAAGGGTTCTATTGGGGCCAACATAGGCGGGATGTGGAAGACTACTGCCGACACTGTGACAGCTGCACTGCCTGGAAGGGCCCCACAGACAGATCTCATACCCAGCTCCAACAACTTCCAGCGGGGTGCCCCATGAAGAGAGTGGGGATTGATGTCCTTGGACCGTTTCCCTGCACGGAGAGGGGTAACCGCTACATCCTCACTGCCATGGACTATTTCACTAAGTGGCCCGAGGCGTACAGCCTGCCGAACCAGGAGGCAGAGACCGTAGTGGACGCACTGGTGGAGGGAATGTTCAGCAGATTTGGGGCCCCTGAAGTAATTCACACTGACCAGGGTAGGAACTTCGAGTCCTGTGTGTTTGCAGCCATGTGTGAGAAACTGGGCTCCCACAAGACCTGCACCACACCCCTCCACCCTCAGAGTGATGGACTGGTTGAGAGATTTAACCACACACTGGCACAACAGCTGGCCATAGTGACAGCTAAACATCAAAAAGACTGGGATACTCATGTCCCCCTTTTCTGGTGATGGTATACCGGTCTGCTGTCCAGGACTCCACTTCCTGCTCCCCTGCACTTCTCATGCTGGGAAGGGAGATCCGGACCCCAGCAGAGATGATGGTGGGCAAACCCCCCGACGCCCCTGTAGACCCTCCGGGTCCCGACTATGCCAGAAGGCTCCAGGATCGCTTGAAGTCTGCTCACGAGTTTGCCAGAGGTCAGCTGCTTGGTGCGGGGGTGAGACAGAAGAGGAACTATGACGTGCAGGCCAGAGGCCATCATTTTGAGGTGGGAGAGTTGGTTTGGGTGTATAGCCCACAGAGGAAGAAGGGCAGGTGCCCAAAACTGGACAGTGAGTGGGTGGGGCCTTGCCAGATCCTGGAGAGGCTGGGTGAGGTTGTGTACAGGGTCCAGTTGCCACCCAGAGGAAGGAAAGTCCCTGCATCGGGATAGGCTGGCTCCCTACTGGGGCGTGGCCTCCCCAGAAAGACAGGGGGTTGGGACACGGCTCTGACTCGCCAGCAACCCCCCTCTGATGAGCAGAGTGTTCTGCACCGCCCTCCACAAACTGCGCTGGCACGCGCTCCGGGGAGAAATATAGGAAAAGGAAACCCAGCTGAACGTCTCGTAGCTTCTCATTTAGGGACGCTACAATATTGAGACAAAGTGCAAAAAGGTACTGAATCTCATGAGATCAGTCTCTGGTTATGAGTGGGGAGTAGAAAAGCAATCACTGTTGGATATTTATAGAGCTTTAATACGGTCATGTATGGACTATAGATGTATATGGAGCAGCATCTTGGAAAAACTAGACCAAATACAGTTCAGAGCTATTGGTGCAATTAAAACAACTCCTATGAATGCACTAGACTCCACTGGATGCATGTCCGCTTCGGCTGAATTCAGCTGAATTGCTGCGCCGTGCTCCGGCATCCGCCAATCAATAGGCTCGTTCGAGATTAGCCAGGCCTGCGCAGAATCGATCACCGGCGACCACCGCACAATGCATGCCGGTTAGATTTGTGTCCGACTTGATCCCGACTTGCTCTGACGTCATGCACGCGCCGGCAACGATAACCTCACAAGATCAAGGCGGACGCAGTTTTTAGAGCCAGGCGCCACTTTGATCTCCACTGACTGCAAGACCTCAGGGCATGATGGGAAACGCCTGGCTGTCGCCTGATCAAAGAGCTGATTGGCTCTTAGTTAGGACTACAAACACTACGTTTTGTCGAAATTCCTAATTTTCTGTTATATTCAATGCTAGATTATATGAATCTCATGTTGTGCAATGAAGGTTTAATCTGTTAACAAACAAACATGTAGTGTTTGTAGTCCTAACTAAGAGCCAATCAGCTCTTTGATCAGGCGATAGCCAGGCGTTTCCCATCATGCCCTGAGGTCTTGCAGTCAGTGGAGAGCAACTGCGGCGCCTGGCTCTAAAAACTGCGGCTGCCTTGATCTTGTGAGGTTATTGTTGCCGGCGCGTGCATGACGTCAGAGCAAGTCGGGATCAAGTCGGACACAAATCTAACCGGCATGCATTGTGCGGTGGTCGCCAGTGATCGATTCTGCGCAGGCCTGGCTTATCTCAAACGAGCCTACAGCTACAGCCATAGACGCATAGACGCCTCATTGAGTGGGTTGGCCCGTTGCTGCGATACGTCAACGCCGCCGCCATATTGGAGGTGGCAGCTCAGCCCCGTGAACTAATACAAGTCAATGGAGTGAACTTTATAAAGCGCCCTTCTACAAAGTGCTATAAGTTAATGTCTCTCATTTACACATTCACACACACACGGATATATTCAGGAAACAGATAGCAACCAAAAACAACGTCTGTAACGTTCTCTGATGATTATAAACGTTACCTACTCCTTATATGTTTAGTGAACAGGTAGGCACTAAACCCACGGATGTGTTTTTCTAATGTTTTCACGAGTGTTCACAGCTGCCACTTGTTACTGTGATGATACATGACAGTTAAATATTGAATCAGTTTCTATAATAACCACATCCTGACATGTAAATAAGACATCTGTGATAATAAACAGCACCAGCGTTTACATGTTACTGATTTTGATGAATTGTTTTTATATCCAGTGATTTTAACTACTAATAAAGACAATCATTGGGACAAGAAAATTAACAAAGTCTGCAAATCAAAATAAGACACTGCGACTGCCTGTCTGACTTTTACATAGAGCAGTTCTAAACCGTAATCTTTAATTTAAAAAAAACTCCTCTACTTATATCTATTATATATATAGTGCCAAAACCACTTTTTTAAAATATATTTTTTTCCTTTTTTTTGGTGCAGTACAAGTGACCAAGTGATGAATATGAACATATATACTGTATATATATACACACACACACATATATACATGTATATATACATATATGTATGTATACATATATATATATATACATGTATATATACATATATGTATGTATACATATATATATATATATATATATATATATATATATATATATGTATATATGTATACATACATATATGTATATATACATGTATATATGTGTGTGTGTGTATATATATACATACATATACATACATACATACATACATATATATACATACATATACAACAATAGAATAATTGCAGAAGAAACAAGGGGGAGAAATACAAAACAGCAAAAAGACAAACAGGGAGAATATCTGTAGGGTCTGAAACTGTATGAAGTGAAAGAGGGCATGGTATATTAGATTTTATATTATATTTAATAAGTGAGTAAATGAGACAAAATGCAGATTGAGTAAATGAAATAATACATAAAGAAAAGGGAAAAAAAGTTATTTATAGCCTATATATATACCAATAATAGTAATAATACTAATCGTAATCCTTAAGATATGTAGGTATATATGTATAATAATAATACGGGACACCAACGTGTTGCTTCAGGACGTAACTCTTTACTGTGTACCAGGTAGGGCACATGACACACATAGCATTCTGGGTATTGTAGTCCTACTACTACTACACCTCCCCCTTATAGCTAAACTCTTTCTCCATTCAAATAAACTGTTGTTCAACTTCTCTGTGTTTTACTTATGAACTAAAACTGAAACATAGTATATCATCATTTTTTTTTCTCTTCAGCATTTTAACCTTAGCATACATTTGTGTTTTAACTCAAACCCATGAACTGTAACATCCCAAATCCCTTTTTTTTTTTCTTTGGGAAACACAACATGTCATTGTTCACTATATTCACAAGTCCAGTTTGTCAGGCGGCTTTGTCACCCGACCAACTCTGGTAACAGTCCCTATAGGTCGGAGGTGACTTCTGTTTCAGACCCCTGTCAGTCTCTACCATATAAGACCTTGGAGTGTTGGCTGATCCGACGACAGCTCCTGTGGTTCTCTCAGTGGTAATCCAGACCTTTTGACCAGCAGTCAGTTTTGGGAGAGGTCTTGAGCGGTGTCTCAGGTTGTAGTTTTTTGCCTGCCTATGCCTTCCCTTCTCCTCCTTCATGCGAAAAGCCTGCAGGTCTGGCCACTTAGGATCCAGCTTGGTCGTTGATTGGGGTAGAGATGTACGCAGGTTTCTCCCCATCAGCAGCTGTGCTGGTGAGAACCCATGCCCCAATGGGGTGGACCTGTAGGCCAGAAGTGCTCTGCTGTAATCACTGTCTTTTTTCCACAAGTCCTTGATGGTCCGAACAGCGCGTTCTGCCTCTCCGTTCGCCTGAGGGTAGCGGGGGCTGCTCGTGATGTGCATGAAATTGTTCTCTTTTGCAAACTCCCTGAACACTGATGATGAAAACTGCGGCCCATTGTCTGTTATAACAAACTCTGCAGTCCCGTGCCTGGCGAAGACATCTTTGATAGCCCTGATTGTCACCTCAGCCGAAGTGCTTTTGAGCTCTGCTATCTCAATGTATCTTGAGAAATAGTCTATGATCAGCAGGTAATCTCTCTTGGACCACTCGAATAGATCCATACCAACTTTCTGCCACGGGCGGTTCGGCAGGGGCGTAGGCATCAGTGGTTCTTTGAGCTGTGATCTGTGTTTCTGACATAGTTCGCACTTTTCCACCATTTGTCCTATCTGGGCAGAAATGCCAGGCCACCAGACGGATTCTTTTGCTCTTGCTCTGCATTTTGAGATCCCCTGATGTCCTTCATGCAGCCGCTGTAGCACATCTGCTCTTAAGGGGGGTGGAATAACAAGTCTCTCTCCTTTCATAAGGAGGCCGTGAGCGATGTGGAGATCTGCTCTGTCCCGCCAGTATGGGTTGATGTGTGGGTTAGCCCCACAGTGCTCCGGCCACCCTGTGAGACAGTGTTCTGTTACCTCTGTGCAAACTTTATCTTCTTTCTGTGCCTTTTTGATCTCCTCCAGCCTTTTCTCTGTAGCTGGGAGAGAAGACAGCACACAGTCCACAAAAACTTCAACCTCTTTCTCCAGCTGTAGATCTCCTGCTGTAGGCGGACCCTCCAGCGGCGCTCTGGAGAGGGCATCTGCTGTGATGAGTTGCTTCCCTGGAACATGGATGATGGTGTAGGAGAACCGCAGCAGTCGCAGACGAAACCTCAGGATCCGCGGCGGGAGGTCGTCTAATCCTCTTGTGCTCAGCAGTGGAACCAATGGCTTATGATCTGTATGTAGTGTGAAATGCAGACCTAACAGGTAAGATGCGAGTCTCTCGCATGCCCATGTAGCTGCCAACGCCTCTTTTTCTATTTGCGCGTAGCGCTTCTCTGTGTCTGTTAATCCTCTCGAAATGTATGTCACTGGTCGCCATGAACCGTCAGTCTGTTGCTGGGTGAGGACGGCTCCCAAGCCGTATGGCGATGCATCTGCAGCAACCTTTGTCTCAGCCGTGTTGGAATACTGGGCTAACACATCTGGTGAGCTCAGTATTTGTTTCAGTCTCTGAAAGGCTGTTTCCTGGGGCTCTGCCCATATCCATTCGTTCCTCTCTTTCTGCAGTTCTTTTAGTGGTGTGGTTATTGTGGCCAGCTGCGGCAAGAATTTGGCAAGATAATTTGCCATGCCCAAGAGGCGCCGCACGTCCTCCACGCATGTGGGCTGTGGCAACTGCTGGATAGCCTTGACTTTATTCGGGTCAGGCTCGATGCCCTTTGCAGAGACTTTGTGGCCCACGAACATGACTTCTTCTCTTGCAAATTCACATTTCTCATTCAACGTGAGACCCTCCTGTCGTATCTTCTTAAGCACGCGGTGCAGTCTTTGGTCGTGCTCCTGCCTGTCCCTGCCATACACAAGGATGTCGTCCGCATGACAGAGCACTCCATCGCAACCCTCCACCATCTGTGACATTCTCCTCTGAAAATGTTCCGGAGCGGATGCAATACCAAAAGGGAGTCTGTTGAATTGGTACCTCCCGAAAGGAGTGATGAAGGTCGTGAGGGGCCGTGATTGTGGTGTGAGAGGAATCTGCCAAAACCCAAATCGAGCGTCAAGTTTTGTGAAAACCTTGGCATTTTTCATCATTGCCAGTGTTTGGTCCACAGCTGGAAGAATGTGACGCTCTCTTTTCACGACTGAATTCAGGGGTGTGAGGTCCACACAGATCCTTGGTGGTTTCTTTCCTGGTTTGGGAACGACAACCATTCCTGAGCACCATTCAGTCGGCTCTGTGACCTTAGAGATAACTCCCATGTCTTCCATTCTGTTCAACTCTGTCCGCACTGCGTCTCTGAGGGGCAAGGGGACCCTTCTGGGTGCTGAGAGAGCCACTGGTGTGGCACCTTGGTCAAGCTCTATGTGGTAAGGCTCTTTTAACTCGCCTAGTCCCTGGAAAACATCTGGATAGGCTGCTCTAAATTCTGTCTCTGTTTCCATGACAGCATCTACTCTCTCTACAAGCTTTAAAGCTATTAGTGCTGGTCTACTTAGAAGTGCACGTTCTAGTCCTGACACTATGTAGATATATTGAGAGGTGGTGTGCCCTTTTGCTGCCATGTTTGCTTTGAAACAGCCCTTTACCTTAAGTGGGTATCTGCCTGGCCCTAGCAGTCTCTTTTTTGGCTCCTGCAGTTTCCCGTCTCTCTCTGGCTTGTACAGTCTCTCAGGTGTTGATGTTACATCTGCCCCACAGTCTAGCTTGAACTCAACACTCTCCCCATTTATCTGGATGCTTTCCATCCATGGTTCTGACGTTTCAGTTCCTATGTCTCCTAGAAAATAATAGTCGTCAGTCTCTGTGTCGCCCTGAATTTCTGTGACTTCACGCAGACTTACTGCCCCCCCTGAGCGACATACTGCAGCAAAATGTCCTTTTTTCCCACATTTCCGACATTCTGCATCTCTCGCTGGGCAGTCTTTCCATGAATGTTTTTGTTTGCGGCCACACCTGCCACACTCTCCCTGCGGCTTTTGTTTTTGTTGCCATTTCTGTGTCCTCTCTTTTTTCTTGGTGTTGATGATGGCGTCCATGTTTGCTTTGTTGTCCCCCATTATATCACTGTGGAGTATAGTCTGCTGTTTCTTTACTGTTTCACTTTGTCTGACTTTTTGTATGGCTTTAGCAAGTGTCAGGTCAGAGTCCATTTGTAGCTGTTCAGACAGTCTTTTGTCTCTTATTCCAACTACAATTCTGTCCCTTATGAGTTCCTCTTTCAATACTCCAAAGCCACAGTTTTCAGCAAGTTTGTGCACTGTTGTGATATAAGCCTCCACAGTCTCTCCGTCAAGCTGACGTCTGTTGTTGAACTGTGCTCTCTCGAAAATGATGTTGTGCTTTCCGATGTAGTGCTGCTCAAATGCGGCTTTGACAGCCTCGTATTTCTTTTTATCTTCATCAGTCAATGGTAAAACTGCTAGCACATCATCCGCTGCATCATCCATTGCATAAAGGAGTGAATTCACCTGATATTCTTCCTCCTTTGTATCGAGAGCCGTTGCGATGCGAAACCTCTCAAACCTGCGGATCCACCGCGGCCATTCTGCTGGGCTTGAAAAGTCGAACGGGTCTGGGGGTGTTATTTGCACAGCGGTCGCCATCTGCGTTGTATCCCTCGTCCTTTCACGTTCGGGGTCCGAGTCCTCGGCTGCGCCGTCCATATGGAGCCGTCTCTCTCGACTCACTCACCGGTGTGCTGGTGCTAACGAGCTAGCGTTCAGCTCGGGTTTCTGCCGTCATCTTCGTAGCGGTCAGTTCCGGTTTAAACTGCACGAAACGTTTATTCGTCAGCTAACACTCTTACTGAAACTACCGCGGAGACTTACAGTTCACCACTTCTGATACCATGTATAATAATAATAATACGGGACACCGACGTGTTGCTTCAGGACGTAACTCTTTACTGTGTACCAGGTAGAGCACATGACACACATAGCATTCTGGGTATTGTAGTCCTACTACTACTACAATATAGGCCTATGTTCTTTGTTTCCTTGCACATACAGCTGTATAGATATATGTATGTCTTTAATTTGTTTCCTTGCACATAAAGCTGTATAGATATAAGTATATATGTTCTTTAATTTGTTTCCTTGCACATAAAGCTGTAGAGATATAAGTAGATGAGTTTTTTTTTAATTAAATGAAAGATTACGGTTTAGACCTGCTCTATGTAAAAGCCAGCCAGGCAGTCGCAGTGTCTTATTTTGATTTGCAGACTTTGTTAATTTTCTTGTCCCAATGATTGTCTTTATTAGTAGTTAAAATCACTGGATATAAAAACGATTCATCAAAATCAGTAACATGTAAACGCTGGTGCTGTTTATTATCACAGATGTCTCATTTACATGTCAGGATGTGGTTATTATAGAAACTGATTCAATATTTAACTGTCATGTATCATCACAGTAACAGCGTTACATACATTGGCAGCTGTAAACACTCGGGAAAACATTAGAAAAACACATCCGTGGGTTTGGTGCCTACCTGTTTACTAAACATAGAAGGAGTAGGTAACGTTTATAATCATCAGAGAACGTTACAGACGTTGTTTTTGGTTGCTATCTGTTTCCTGAATATATCCGTGTGTGTGTGTGTGTGTGTGAGTGAATGTGTATCTTATAGACCCCTTTCCAACCTACGTCATCACCGGATGCGCGCGCATTGTTGACCCAAAAACAGCGGAAGAAGGAGTACGAGTTTGAATAGAGCGAGGGAAAAATTGTTTCTTTAGTTGCGTTTTTAGAGTCGCGATAGACAAAAACAACATGCCTAGCTGTTGTGTGTACGGTTGCACAAATCGCAATTCAAAGGAACATAAATTTTTTGCCATTCCCAGAGGAAACAGGCCTTTTCAAAAACACCGTAGGAGCCTGTGGCTGCAAGCCATAAAGAGAACTGACTGGACCGAGGACATCATTAGGAATGCCCGCGTTTGTGGTGCCCATTTCATATCTGGTAAGTTATCGGGGCTATCTGGTTTAGCTTTAGTTGAATGCCTTTAATACGAGTAAGTGTCCGGGAATTGTGTTTGCAACCAATAGACTATAAGTATGCTACTGACAGCTACTGCTAGCTAGTCACAAACTTATACAACTGAGAGCTTCAGTGTATGGTGTACAGTAGCTCCACGTAACTGCTTTAGTGCTCTAGCATCGTTGTTTAGGATGTGTGCCCTGGTTGTCTTTTCTCTGAATTGAGCATTTCAAAACACTTGAGAAACCAAGAAGTGGTTACCTGGTGTTTTCTGGCTAATATGTATCTTTTTACAGGTGAGATGTCACTGGACCATGAGAGTCCTGATTTTGTGCCCTCTATTTTTTCATACACTAAACAAAACCAAAACCCCGAAGCAAAGACCAAAAGGTAAGATACAATAAATATAACCTAGCTATTTGTGTTTTTAGTTTAACCTAATGGCATGATTAACTCATGATGAGTATTCATGGTTTACTCATTTTTGTATCAAGCAAACCATGACTGATATTAAAATGGGATCTACAAGGGAGGAATGTATTGTTAAACCGTTTGGGATCAGTACTTTTGTTCATTTCAGTTTTTTATGTGAAGGTACCAAAGAAAAAGGAAATGGAATGAAAGAGTTCTGGTTGCTCCACCAAATCAACCTGCACCTGCTCCTGAAACTCCAGAGGAAGTCACCAGCATGGATCACAGTCCGAGTAAGTGTAGCCACTGTTATGTCATTTCATGTATCTGCATTGTATAATGGTTTGACCATCTTAAGTTCTCTCCCCGTATGCTGATCTCAACATCCATGCTTTTAATTACTACCCATATTTATGCACAGTGTAGACTAACAAACAATTGGAATTATACTTAGGTCTATATATGTGACAAATAAAATATCCTTGTCCCTGTCCTTTTCTCCTCTTCTATTCACAACTGCTCCTCCTTATATGTTTTCTATACACCTCTCCACCTCCTCTTCAATTCTCAACACTCCTCATGTATGCAAGACTAAATACACTCTCAGGGGTGCATGAGATAGCAGCATTTTGGCGCCTGTCACATTCACCTAGTCATTATGAGGTTGTGAACAATGTTCTAACCGTTCTCTTTAATGCTAAAGCTGAAGAGGACATTTCAGTCACAAGGACAGAATACGATGACCTGAAGCTGAGGTACACAATGCTGGAAAGTGACCACATCAACCTGCAGAAAAAGTATCACCAGCTGCAAGATGAAAATGACCGACTTCAAGAGGAGCTGAAGAAGTCTACATTTTCATACTCAAATATTAAGTGTAACATGGCACAACTGTTGTTTATCACTGGTATTACATCTGTGCTCTTTGACTGGTTGTGCACCAAACTTACAGGAAGTGTAAAAATAATCAGTCAGAAGCTTTCTCTTCAGGATCATCTTTTGATAGTGTTAATGAAATTAAGGTTGGGTCTAACTAACACTGATTTGGCTTACAGGTTTAAGATCTCAACAGCTACCTTGTCTAAAATTTGTCGGAGCTGGATACCAGCTATGGCCATAATACTCAAACCACTTATTAAATGGCCCAGTAAGGAAGCCACACTAAGAAATATGCCAAAAACGTTCAAGCGAAAATTTAAGAGGTGCCGCTGTATAATTGATTGTACCGAGATCTTCATTAATAGACCCAGTCATATGACCTCCAGATCCCAGTCGTGGTCAAACTACAAACACAATAACACCTTAAAATATTTGATTGGCATCACTCCAGCTGGAGCTATTTCATTTCTGTCTAAGGGTTGGGGTGGGCGGGTTTCTGACAAGAGATTAACGAAGGAATCAGGGTTTTATGATCTTTTGGAATTTAATGATGAAATTTTGGCAGACAGGGGATTTCTTATTGCAGAAGAACTTGCAGCTCATGGTGCCACCCTTCGCATTCCAGCTTTCACTAAAGGCAAAAGGCAACTTTCTGCACAGGAGGTCGACACATCAAGACAACTGTCTCGTGTCAGAATACATGTTGAACGTGTTATAGGGAGATGGAAGAACTTCAGAATTTTGCAAACAAGAATTCCACTGTCACAGGCTGACCTTCTAGATGATATTGTTATTGTGTGTGGTAGTCTCACAAACCTTTGCAAGAGTATTGTTCCAAAAAAATCTAAGAATTAAGCAAGCCAATCAGAAGCCACTATTCCCTTAGTAAGTTGTAGAAATAATAACAAGTCTTGATGTTTCTTTTTTTTTTTCATCAGTGATTTAGAGCTGTGACTATGAATTGAATATCAGCCATTAATGATTTACTTGACTAATAAACTTTTGCTAATATACTACTGGAGTTGTTTTTTCTCACTGATTGTGTAAATGTGTTGATTATTTTCTCTTTTTAAAGCTACAAATATCCAACTTCCACAGCTGTAAACATGATGCACAAGTATACAGATATTCACTTTAAATATGTGTTGTATATCAAACTCGAGTATGAATCCCCACGAAACTTCAAATAAAAGTAATGAACTATGTTTTAAAAAACAGTATTTCACATGATATGCCTTTTAATATATTTTATTGTATTAGTGGGAATAGGTTTCTGTGAATCAATTGTGATAATGTGAGCTGCAGGATAAACAATAAAGCTCATCTAATTTTAAATTATTTTTTATTTAACAACTTTGTCAAGTTCATTCAGCCAACACAAAGGTAAACATGGCTCATTCAAAGGCAATGCTTAATTAAACTCATTAAGAAACAGGGGACACAGTGAATTAACAAAAATAAGATAAATATGAAACAACAATAAAATAATTGAAAATATCCAGTGTGTAAAATATATTCAGTTGACTATCATAATTCAGCGTCTGAAAGAGTTGATGAACATTTTCAATATGCAATTGAAACTTGAAGAAACTATCAACTATTAATGTATTAATTAATTGTCAGTAAACAATTGAGAACTGGGAGACTGAATTAAATGTAGTCCTAAAGAATGGCCAAAGTTAACTGCAATGTGATAAGAACAAAAAAAAAAACAAATTGTTGTCTAACCCAGTGAACCACTGGAGCACGTCCCCCCAAGACATTCCTGGCACAACCACTTTGCTGGCTTACGCCTGATCTGTGCACAGCTGTAATGGAAGTGGCTGTTGCATTTACCACAGTTGACAGTTTTACCAAAATCAGGCCTCCTACAGGACTTGCAGGCTCTCCCAGTCTCCATGGCTGGATCATGTCTTCTTGTCAGTAGCTCTGGCAACACACATGTGACAAAGACCTGCTCTGCTTTTGGCAAAGACTGCTGCAGGAGGTCTTCATCTCTTAAAATACGCTGCAGAACAAACTCATTTTTTGTCCACACTACAAAGTCACAATAGCTGACATCACACACGTGAATGTGAAGCTGGACTTGATAATAATATTGGTGTGAGGGTTTCAGCTTGTCTGTCTTGTCGAGACAAAACTGAGCGTCTTTCTCACACCCCTGTAGAGCATCTCTGTATTTGTAGGGGCACTTGACCTCCAACACCCCTCTGCTGCAGCATGCACATGTTATTATCCCATCTGGGGAGGATCCCAGGTGTGGCTCAGAGGGCCGCACCACTAAACCACTGGGGCTAACCTTGAAGTCCTCATGGGTCTGTTCCATGTAGTCAGTGTATGCTTTTCTTGCCGTTTCTTCCATTTGTTGACCCCATAAAACAGATGGAATGTTTAATTGTGTTTGGTTGTATTGCATAATGTTCTGTAAGTAATTTGTGCTTATTTTGTCAGTAGTGGTAATGTGGTAAAATTTCGTACTGGTGATCCGACCAGCCCTATGCGCATGCCAGCAGGTAGATTTCGATTGTTGCCGGGTAACTGACTCCAGCTTTTGACATCCATGGGCTTTTAGTTTGGTTTTTAGTCCAAGAAACACTTCCTCACTTTTCACCAGTATTTCTTGTGGGGATAGTTCCGTGTTTGCACTGCTGAATAAAGAAGTCAAGGGCTCCGGCATTCCCTGTTGTTCCTCATCATCGGTATCCTCAGATGCAGTGTCTGTGTCACTGTCCTCAAAGCTTGTGAGCACCACAGCATTTGGGGCAATAACTTTCAGCTCACGGATGTCATCATCAGTCAGTGCTGATGACAGGACAAAAAGAAAGACGTTATTATGTGGATTCTGAATATTTATGATCATTCAAATAGTCTACTGGTATACAGAAATTAATCATTGTTTAACTTATACTAACTTCATCTTCATACTTTTTATCTCTGTATTGTAAAGTAATGTCTTTGTACCTTAAACTAACTATATCTTTACACTTTTCATCTCTGTGTGTTGTGTTGTAGTGTGTATTTATATTATTGAAGATGCAGTAAAACATTTTTCAGATTAATCAAATGCACTGCAACAAAAGGAACTATTAATTGCCTTTGGGTCTGACACTGTCCCTCATTGCACATTTGGAAGCTTTTGGAAGCCTGTCTAGCCTCTTTGGATTGTGGAAGCTGATGTCCCTAAGAGGTGCTGGTTCTACTTGTTTCCTGCTCGGAGGTATCCATGAACATGCTTCCTCTGTAACTGCTGGCCTTTCTGTTCTCCCTATCCTGACACACAGCTCAACTTTAAATAAAATTGCTGCTGCATGGCTGCAACATGAGGCTAGTCTGAAATGTAAAAATGATAGAATAGATGACACTTTACATTTCAACACTCCTGACCTGGGAAAATTGCCATGAACAACAAGCAATAGGACGATAGCAGACATAGGACATAACATAGTAGCAGAAAGCTACGTTACTCACCCTGCCATGCAGGTACAATTGGCTGTGAGGATGTAATTTTCTTTTCTGTTGATGATGACCCAAGCATTGTACATTTCTGTTTTGTGTCCTTGTCTTTGGCTCGGCAAGACTTTGGATCTTAAAACACAGAACTCCGGATCGATATCATGGTGTTGTATGCTTTGTACATGGCCACACATCACATAATTGTACGCATCCAACGACTTGTAGGCTCGTAGCTTCTCCTTAGTGTAAACACTAGGTTTCTCAACTAAATATAGATGAATATCCGGCCATTGGACATCGGGCCACTTTGTGACATCTTCTTCCCACTCTGTAATTCCATACGGATCAGGAAGTTTCTTGCTATCCGCCAAAGTTAGTTTATTTAAATAATTTTCACGATCTTTTTCTGTCAATCGGCTGGTATAAACTGACATGAACTCCGCCATTCTGCCTCAACGATGCGCGCGCAGCCTGGCTACGTCATACTTGTTTACAAACACGGAAAGGGGTCTATAGCACTTTGTAGAAGGGCGCTTTATAAAGTTCACTCCATTGACTTGTATTAGTTCACGGGGCTGAGCTGCCGCCTCCAATATGGCGGCGGCGTCGACGTATCGCAGCAACGAGTCAACCACTGCGGTCAAGCCAGCCGTGGTTCGCGTTCGCTTGGTCAAATCAGCCGCACGCTGTTTTCTAGTGCGCGAATATACGGACATTTACGGTAATCGTAAAGACACCGCTCTAAAGAGCTGCTGGTAGTGACAGTGGGGCGGACTGAAGTCACACAGTCAGACCCGTGAAAATTACGATACTTTTTCAGTAATTATTCCTGGTAATATACTGAAGGTATCACGGAGGTTTGCGTACGGATTTCAAAGTAAAGGACGAAAGTCAAAACGTAAGGATATTTCACCGAACTTTTACGTGGAATAAAAAGCTTATTTTCCATCAGCATACTGCTGAACGTAGTCCTTCCTAGACTGCATGCATAATATCAAGTACTTTTACTGTGTACTTTTTGAGTAATCTTCTGTCAAAGGGAATAAAAAGGTTATTTTACATAAGTAGTCTATGATTCTTATACTGCTGAACTAAGTACTCCCCAGACTACTTGCATGCATAATATCAAGTACTTTTACTGTGTACTTTTTGAGTAATCCTCTGTCAAAGTCCTTAACAGAGGACATGATGAGCACATTTCACCCAACTTTGATGTGGAATAAAAAGGTTATTTTCCATAAGTAGTCTATGATTCTTATACTGCTGAACTTAGTACTCCCCAGACTACCTTCATGCATAATATCAAGTACTTTTACTGTGTACTTTTTGAGTAATCCTCTGTCAAAGTCCTTAACAGAGGACATGATGAGCACATTTCACCCAACTTTGATGTGGAATAAAAAGGTTATTTTCCATAAGTAGTCTATGATTCTTATACTGCTGAACTTAGTACTCCCCAGACTACTTGCATGCATAATATCAAGTACTTTTACTGTGTACTTTTTGAGTAATCCTCTGTCAAAGTCCTTAACACAGGACGAGAATAAGGACAATTTGCCCAACTTTGACAGGGAATAAAAAGGTTATTTTCCATAAGTAGTCTATGATTCTTATACTGCTGAACTTAGTACTCCCCAGACTACTTGCATGCATAATATCAAGTACTTTTACTGTGTACTTTTTGAGTAATCCTCTGTCAAAGTCCTTAACACAGGACGAGAATAAGGACAATTTGCCCAACTTTGACAGGGAATAAAAAGGTTATTTTACATAAGTAGTCTATGATTCTTATACTGCTGAACTTAGTACTCCCCAGATTACTTGCATGCATAATATCAAGTACTTTTACTGTGTACTTTTTGAGTAATCCTCTGTCAAAGTCCTTAACACAGGACGAGAATAAGGACAATTTGCCCAACTTTGACAGGGAATAAAAAGGTTATTTTACATAAGTAGTCTATGATCCTTATACTGCTGAACTTAGTACTTCCTAGACTACTTGCATGCATGATATCAAGTACTTTTACTGTGTACTTTTTGAGTAATCCTCTGTCAAAGTCCTTAACAGAGGACATGATGAGCACATTTCACCCAACTTTGATGTGGAATAAAAAGGTTATTTTCCATAAGTAGTCTATGATTCTTATTCTTATTCTCGTCCTCTGTTAAGGACTTTGACAGAGGATTACTCAAAAAGTACACAGTAAAAGTACTTGATATCATGCATGCAAGTAGTCTAGGAAGTACTAAGTTCAGCAGTTTATGAATCATAGACTACTTATGGAAAATAACCTTTTTATTCCCTGTCAAAGTTGGGCAAATTGTCCTTATTCTCGTCCTGTGTTAAGGACTTTGACAGAGGATTACTCAAAAAGTACACAGTAAAAGTACTTGATATTATGCATGCAAGTAGTCTGGGGAGTACTAAGTTCAGCAGTATAAGGATCATAGACTACTTATGTAAAATAACCTTTTTTATTCCCTGTCAAAGTTGGGCAAATTGTCCTTATTCTCGTCCTGTGTTAAGGACTTTGACAGAGGATTACTCAAAAAGTACACAGTAAAAGTACTTGATATTATGCATGCAAGTAGTCTGGGGAGTACTAAGTTCAGCAGTATAAGAATCATAGACTACTTATGTAAAATAACCTTTTTATTCCCTGTCAAAGTTGGGCAAATTGTCCTTATTCTCGTCCTGTGTTAAGGACTTTGACAGAGGATTACTCAAAAAGTACACAGTAAAAGTACTTGATATTATGCATGCAAGTAGTCTGGGGAGTACTAAGTTCAGCAGTATAAGGATCATAGACTACTTATGTAAAATAACCTTTTTATTCCCTGTCAAAGTTGGGCAAATTGTCCTTATTCTCGTCCTCTGTTAAGGACTTTGACAGAGGATTACTCAAAAAGTACACAGTAAAAGTACTTGATATCATGCATGCAAGTAGTCTAGGAAGTACTAAGTTCAGCAGTATAAGAATCATAGACTACTTATGTAAAATAACCTTTTTATTCCCTGTCAAAGTTGGGCAAATTGTCCTTATTCTCGTCCTCTGTTAAGGACTTTGACAGAGGATTACTCAAAAAGTACACAGTAAAAGTACTTGATATTATGCATGAAGGTAGTCTGGGGAGTACTAAGTTCAGCAGTATGCTGATGGAAAATAAGCTTTTTATTCCACGTAAAAGTTGGGTGAAATATCCTTACGTTTTGACTTTCGTCCTTTACTTTGAAATCCGTACGCAAACCTCCGTGATACCTTCAGTATATTACCAGGAATAATTACTGAAAAAGTATCGTAATTTTCACGGGTCTGACTGTGTGACTTCAGTCCGCCCCACTGTCACTACCAGCAGCTCTTTAGAGCGGTGTCTTTACGATTACCGTAAATGTCCGTATATTCGCGCACTAGAAAACAGCGTGCGGCTGATTTGACCAAGCGAACGCGAACCACGGCTGGCCACCCCGCTCAATGCGGCGTCTATACATATATGTCATGGATCTATGTCTATGGTGTTGATGGTGTGACCGCAGTGTATTCATCTATGCAGTGTACTTGCACTCAGTCACACCCACCACTTGTTTATGGCAGCCGCAGCTGAGCCACTCTGCCCCGCTGTGCAGCTGTGACGTCAGGGCTCTTCCAGCCTGTCTCCAGCGCAGCGGCGTCGGTGTTGACAAAACGCCGATAAAATACTCGCTGAAAACTTTCCAAGCCATTCTGGACCTAGAGCACTGACGGACCACAGTCTGTGGGCGGTTCTTTGAAAGCAGAATGTGGGCCATTTGCAGCAGAACTATGGTAAGTACCGCACCTTCAGCTGACCCACATTACACTGGCCAAAAGCCAAGTTAAACTTAACCTCCTGACAGTAATAGACATGAGAAGTATCTCACACAGCCTTTTGATATAATGACTCATCAGTAAACACTAGTTAGCTAACAGCGTTGAAGGAATGCAAGATGTTAGCAAAGTTAGCTGACTTAGCTGGTAATGGACTAAAGTAACCTGAGCGGCTGCTAACAGTAAGCTAGCTCACCTCAGTGGGTCAAAGGTGGTTCTACCAGAGGAGCTGTGGCGCCCCGGTGCACACATCACTATAGACAGATACACAACAAAACAGCGTTCAGCTAACTTTCCTCATCATCACGCTGATTTTGAAGACAAAGCCACCTGTTGTATCTGTCCGGACAGACTTTAAATGACAGAAGCTAGCCTGTAGACACCGTGGAGCGTTCCGGGCTCATTTGATAGCTGCAACCTGCTGCAGGAGACTCTGAACAATTCACCTTAATTTTTACACCTGATCGACAGATTCTTTAGGAAAGGAGAACTTAACTAAGCGGGGGAAACTAAGTTTTTAGCAGTATCATTTACTTCTCAGCACGTCTGTTGACACGCTTCCTGCTGTTGTCAGGTGAAAGTGAGTCAGACTGCCCCCTACCGCCGAGACATGTCGCTATGATGGAGGTCACTCTGAGAACTGCTACCAACTACCCCTCAGTTGGTTGTAGACAGGATCACTGTAGCTGTTAGCCTAAACTAGCTGTGGCAGCAGACACCACTGGCGAATGTAACTCCAGTGATGGAGTCATGTGGGAGTCAGTGGAGGAAGCTGCTGCTGGGATAACATGAGTCAGCACATTTTACACCAACATTCGAAGTCCATGCCAGCTCCAGTGCATGCTGTCATTAAAGCAAATAGCACATATTCTGAAATTGATGTACATTTTTCAAAGATTCAACTTTTCACTTGAACTGTTTTTGTAATCATTTGTAATGAACAAAAATATTATTGCATTGAACTTCTAAAACGATGTAATAATATAATAAACACAATGCCTGTTGAGAGCGTGTGAGTTCTGAACATGCCATGAACCCGTTTGGAGGAAGAAGCCACGACAAGTGTCACCAATGTGATGTTTATAAAGTGGATTGAATAGAAAGTAGTCGTATGGACTCAGGGCTCCAGACTAACTTTTTTTACTAGGAGCACAGTGGCCCCTAACTTAAAATTTTAGGGGCGCAAGCAGAAAATTTAGGGGCGCACACTATAAATCGACTTGCAAAGTTTTCCTATCATTTTCACTGTATTACTGATAAATACTTTGACAATAAATGCATAAACTACAATCTTATAAACTTGTGCAATAGTTTTAATAACATACACCAGTTATACAGCTTAAAAACACAAAGTGAATATTTATGCTCTACTGACAACAACAGTAGTGTTTTAATTGTCGTGTTTTAATTGTGTAGTGCCAGTCTTATCAGCAAATTTCGTGTTCCCCGCATGTTGTGGGTATCGACAGCAGAATTTGCAGTTCATTGAATTCGTCTCCCTGAAATACCTCAGCCAGGTGAACTCGCGCAGCCACTCATCGCGAAAGCTGAATTTCCTGCCTTTTTTTGCCACGACCGTTTCCTCACAATCTGAGTCGGACCCATTCTCGGGATGTGTCTTCTCTATAACATTAGGTTTAGGAAGAAAGTACGAACTGATAGTCCGCTTCAGCTTTGGACAGTTTCCAGCCGCCGTCAAAGAATATACAGGAAGTCACAGAAGCATTTACATCCTGTTAGATCCACCTGTAGGCTACCTGTAGTTTGCAGAACACGTTCGGATAGCTATGGCTGAAGAAATTGCGTATGCGTTCTTGATCGCTGATGAAATTGAAGCAGAAGAGATCCCCCTACTTCTCCATGAAGATGAACTGGAATCCACATAATAATCTCACACATGTAACAAATAGAAATACAAACTTTGTACCAATGAATTGATCATACTTTTTAGGTTCACGGTTTTGAGGTCATACAAAGTGGATTTTTCTAAAATGATAACTACTTTTCACTGTGGTCTAAATGTGTCAATCATAACTTTTTATTTGTTTAAGATGCCACTGTTGTGATTGAGGTGAGAATCCGAACGACTGGGCAGATGTGAGCCCTTAGAAGTCATATTTATTGAACAGGAATTGCCTACAAAGTAGATTTATGTAAAGGCGCTGTCATTTATAAATCATACAATCCCTGAATTTAAGAAACTGAACTACTGAATTAACAGTCCAAACGTCCTCACAGCTGCATATACATGCTGCACATGGGGAGGACGAGCAGCAAAGGTTTCTTATAATCTTTATTTATTGATGTATTTATATTTGTAATTATATACAGTATATATGTGGGAATATGTGTGTATCTGGCATTGTATTCTATCCTTTGTTCTTTTTGTCTGCCTTGTAAAGCACTGATTATATTATATTATATATACTATTATACAAATAACCTTCATTATTATTATTATTGTTATTATCAACCACACAAAATATGTTTGTTAACAGATTAAACCTTCATTGCACAGCATGAGATTCATATAATCTAGCATTAAATATAACAATTACACAGAAAATTAGGATTTTGGACAAAACGTAGTGTTTGTAGTCCCAACTAAGAGCCACCGCCGCCGCTCTCGCACACACTGGCCGTGTCCAAATTCAGGGGCTGCAGCCCAGGAAGGGCGCATTTGAAGGCCAATTACGTCACAACGCTGCGCGAAGGCTGTCCAAATTCGAAGGCTGCGCCACATGCAGCCCACAAATGCAGCCTTCCCCACCCTCGTTTAGGAGGACGCACCGCTACTATCCTTCGCGGCCTCACATATCCCAAGATCCTTTGCGCACCGCTGCTCAGTCCCGAAACAGAAGAGGAAGCAAGAGAAAATGGCGACATCAAGTGGCGCAGACATGACATTTAAATTTAAGTAATGGGTTTATACTCGGTTTTTACTCATTTGAACATCCAACGCCAGATATGTTAAACTTCAAGAGACTATAAAACCTCCAAAGTTTAACTTTCAGTTAAAATACGTGAAGCTGGTAATGCTATGGTAAACATAGTTGTTATTCACCAATGGGTTCATGTTTATTTTGTAATGTTGATAATTCAATTCAGATTTGACACATTGTACACACACAAATAAATGTACACGTTTGATAGATTTGAACCAAAACAGACTTTAATGCATGAACACCTGGTGACGCAACCAGGAAATACTCCGAAGGCTAGACCGTCCCATTTAACAACGGTGGATGTGGCCTTCAAGGTCTCTCCGAAGGCCGCGGCCTTCGTGGACCGCTAAGGCCGCGGCCTTGAAGGCTGCAGCCCCTGAATTTGGACACAGCCATTGGCCAGCCTTCTTCTTCTTCTGTTTTCGTCTCCTTTCTTCTTCTTCTGGAGTTAATGTCGGTTGGCAAACCACTCATTCAGGCATTACCGCTAACTATAGTGGGCTGAAGCGTAGAACAAGTTTGTCAGCAACAAAAATATTTAATAACCAAAAAAAAAAAAAAACAGCAAATTTACTGGTCGCGCATACGCGAGTGAAAAATTTACTCGCACTGTGTCTAATTTTAGGCGCAAAATGCGACCATTTGGTCGCAGTCTGGAGCCCTGCGGGCTAGCTACCATGCTGCTGGTGACAGCCACAACATCACTGAACAGACTACTGAAGAGTTGTTTTGTGCCCATTGTTGGCTTACAGGAGTCACTTTAATGACAGGGAATTAAGTAATGACAACAGCAACAAAATTACTGGCTTTGAAAAATAATGCTGTTAAAAAGCAGACTCCCCCAGTAAGCCAGTTAGTGTTTCAGGGTTAGTTTAATAACACCGTCCACTACACACATGTATTACATGTCACTGTGTTGTCTCTCAGGTGAAGGTGGGGATGGCGAAACCCTGTGGCTTAATGAAACCCTGTCACTTGGTGAAGCCTGTATCAGCGACCCGGGTCTCTGGCAGATATCTGACCCATCAGAAGGGACTGCCCAGTCTGCCTGTCCCCCCTCTGCAGCAGACCTGTGAGCGCTACATCAGTGCCCTGGAACCCATCATAGAGGTGGAGGAGCTGAAGCACACCAAAGAGCGGGTGGACGAGTTCAAGAAAGCGGATGGGGTAGGAGAGAGACTTCAGAGGAGCCTGGAGAAGAGAGCATGCAACTCTGAGAACTGGGTGAGCTCAACAGCTGGACTGGGTGATGGAGTCCAGCCCATGACGACCCTCACAGTATCAGAATTTTTCCCAACTGTTGTTCTGTTCATCTGTTATTAACTGTGTGTCGCTGTGTCTCTGTAGTTGTCAGAGTGGTGGGTGCAGGTTGCATACTTGGAGTACCGTATGCCTGTGGTCGTTCATTCAAGTCCGGGGTTGGTCTTGCCCCGCATGAACTTCCGGGATAAGCAGGGACAAATAAGGTAATGTCAAACACACACACGCACACACGCACAGATCATGTGTTTGGAAGAAATTCTGATAACTTTAGGATGATTTTCAGACTTCCAGTCACTTTTGAATTGTGTCACGTCTGCCTCAGTCTGATTTGTATTCAGCTTTATATTTGTGGGTCTCAGTGGACATAATTCCTGTGAGTTAAGATAAGATATGATAAGATATTCCTTTATTGATTCCCCTTGGGAGAAATTCACAGGTAACACAGCAGTACAGAGGGAAATAAGTAGCAGCACAAGAGTAAGTCTCAAAAAATAGAGACAATAATAAGGAGATATTGGAAAGAATAAAATAACAATTTGAATAAAAATATAATAAAAACTATTAGAATAAAGATAAACATACTATATACAGTAACTGTCCTTGTGTGTACATGACGTGTGCAATATATAATAAATGTGCCTGCGCAAATGTGCAATGTGCAGGGTTCCTGACATAATAAATAACAACAGAACAAATGTTGATAAATGAAAGCATTTAAACACAGTGTGTCAGGTCGTGTGTTGATCTGATCAGATGTGGTTGCACACCTTTCACTGGACGTTGATGCTTATACAACCCACTGATGATCCTATCACCTGTTCCCAATGAACCTGTTCACTTGTGGAATGTTCCGAACAGGTGTTTCTGGAGCATTCCACAACTTTCTCAGTCTTTTGGTGCTCCTGTCCCAACTTGTCTCTCTACTCTTTTCAATTGTGTAAATGTAAAAAAAAAGATTAGCAAATGATCACATTCTATTACATTTATGTTTCACACAGCGTCCCAACATTTTGGGACAGGGTTGCACGTGAATGATTTGGCCCAATGATAATTAGCACATTATTGTTTCCTATAGCAAAAAAAATAGCAAGTCTAGTTTAATGCAGTATGTCTCAGTACTTGTTGCTACATATTACAACTGCACACTATTTTGTCCATGTCATGCAGCTCCACTGTGCTGTGATCAGTTCTTTTTTTTTAAACCCAGTAAAAAGTTTAGACACTAACTGATTTTCCTTTATTTAACCAACAGAAGGAAAAAATTGTACAATTGAACATTTAAATGTGTTGTGGAACAAAGGTAGGGCAGGTGTGGTTATTAGCAATTAATAATTACAAATAGTAATTATTAAAATTAATAATTATAATTATTAATTAAATCAATAATATGGGGCACCACCCTGGGACCAATAACCAGACGGAAAACAGTCTCAAAAGAAGAGTATACAAATATGTAAAATATTTAGAATTAACGAAACGGGGAAGGAAATTAATCCAAGCACTGACCATCACAATCAGCAGTTACCACAAAGCATATGCACGAATAATCACAGAAAACTGCTCTGTACAATATAATAGTTTATTAATGTTAGCAAATTGATCAATAATCAATAATACTTCAATCAACAAACATCTATCATCAAACTACAGCAGCTAAACTATGAAACTAAAACACTAAGACAACTCAAACAATAAACAAGTGTGTGTGTGTGTGTGTGTGTGTGTGTGTGTGTGTGTGTGTGTGTGTGTGTGTGTCAGAGAGACAAAGAGAGAGAGAGAGCCAAAATGGCCGACGTGATCTCTTGGAAGATTACGTTTTCCACATATAAATGTGAATCATGTTCTCTCTGTTTAGATTTGCTGCCAAACTGATAGCAGGTGTGCTGGACTTTAAGACAATGATTGACAAGTGAGTACTGAGCTGAAAATATTCTCCTTATTGACGAGATACCATTACCTGTTTTGTCTCTTGCTACTATACAATTCTTAAAATCGACAACAACATCCACATTTGTGAGATGGACATAAGACCTGACATTTGATATCAGATTAAAAAGAGCATCTTTGGCTCAGTGTTAGCCACAAAGCTAACATTTATGAAAGTTTAACTAGCTTACTGTGTGTTGCAGCAGCTGTTTCAATGATGAGCTCACTTATCAGTGTGATGCAGGTTATTGAATTATTAACATGAGCATTATTTACATTATAAACCGTCAGTGAACCAGATGATTTTTGCTTTGTTGGTTTGGAATCTGACTAATCTACATGAATTAAAGGGCCGACTCTGTAATATTTCATATATGTTTCATTGATCATATCATTTGGAGCAATCAGCTTGTTACAAAGTAATAAGGTCACAGAAAACTGTATGCGATCAAGTGACTAACCAGATGAGTTTTCAGTGTGACTCAGTGTCTTATTACAACAGTAAGATGATCAGCTGATCCCAGAGCTGTCGGGAGATCTGATTAAACTAGTGTCACTATGTAAATAGAGGTGGATTTAATGAAGCTGGTAGTCTCAGAGACACTGAGTGAAGTGGAATATATTGTAAATGATATTGTGGCTAAGTAAGTGCTCATATGTTTTGCAGTGAGACACTACCAGTTGAATACCTGGGAGGGAAGCCCCTGTGTATGAATCAGTACTATGAAGTGCTGTTGTCCTGCCGTATCCCAGGTCTGAAGAAGGACTCGGTGGTGAACCACGCCAAGAGCTCCAGGCCGCCCAAACACATTACTGTTGTACACAACTTTGAGGTGAGGAGCTGTGTCCGAGCTCCTCTGGGATCAAGGACCTCAGTTCAGCGTAGTCTGGCTCTGTCTTGGCTACCAGGTTTCACTGAGCCTGACATTAGTGCCGACTGCTATCAGCAGCAAACTCCGGGTTTTCTAGAGTATGACATTTTCAACACATTCAGTGATCTAGATTGATGTCTCATAAAGAACAAGTGATTATGAATACGTGATTAACCCAAATAACAGTTTAAGGTTTCTGCTGCCAGAGCAGAGAGGAAAACAGTTTATGCGATAAAAGGCTTGATGAAAAACAGTTGCTGCATCAGGTCAAAGTTGTATCATCACCATCCATTAGGTGTTTGTGTCTCTAACATGCCCTCTTTAGTTGAGTCTAAATAATACAGGTGTGGACTTATGTATAACCAACTGTTACTTTGTTTTTCTCTGACCTTATTCTTCTTTAGCTGCAGCTAATAATTGCTAGTTGCAGTAATTACATCCGGCACACAGACAGTTGTCCATGAAAAGTGAGAAGCCTGACTTTCTGAGGCTTTCTTGTCTTTCTTCCTCTTGGAATCAGTTCTTTGTGTTGGACGTGTACAACAGTGATGGAACTCCACTGACGGCTGATCAGCTCTGCGTTCAGCTGGAGAGGATCTGCAGCTCCTCACAGACCAACATGGAGCCTGTCGGCATCCTCACCACCCAGCATCGCGACTCCTGGGGCAAGTCTTATGTCAGCCTCATCAAGGGTGAGCTCAGAGACCACTGACACTGAACTGAAGAGCGATGGAGTCTTCTCAAACAGCTGAAAAGCAGTGTGCTTGTATAATGAATGACAGAAATAAAAAGTTTGTGGAAATACTAAATGGGGGAAAAATGTGAAGGGAAAAGAATACATAAATAAATCGTGACTAAATAAATACATAAATAAAATGAAAAATAAAATTGGAAGACAAATAGGTGAATTAATTAAGGGAAATAACTACAGATGCAAATTACAACAGACATCAATTCATGTCACCCTTGATAAATTATTGAATGCCTAAATTGTTTTGTATATTTTTGCCATATTCAATGACTTATTTATTAATGAGCCATATATTTATTTCTTTAATTTCTTTTTGATTTTGGACGTTTCAGTCTCCCAAATGTCCAGTGCACCAGGGAGGGTAATCCGATGAAACTGCATTTATAGGATTCAAAAAAAAATTTGGAGTGTTTTTAAAAAAACAAAATTTTTTAATTATAAAAACACATTGATAAATCATTAGGTATCTTTATTTTGCAAATTAGAGTATTGTCTACTGTCTAGATATCTCCATTAGCTAAAAAAAACATGTTTGTGTACTTAATTTGTGCAGATAAGACCAACAAAGAGTCGGTGTCGGCAATCCAGAGGAGCATCTTCACCCTGTGTTTGGACGGAGCGATGCCCCGAGTGTCTGAGGAGACGTACCGCAGCTGTGCTGCCATCCAGATGCTGCATGGAGGAGGCAGCCAGTGGAACAGTGGCAACCGCTGGTTTGACAAGACACTGCAGGTGAGGATTTTTATACACACATACACACACACACACTCCAGTTCGCGGTGCGCGCTGTCTCCGGTGTGCTCTGTGCACCTGACAGCACAGTCGTGTCCACTGCAGCGATTTCACACACAAATAATTATTCCAGTTAGTTACCAAAGAGTCCGACCCTCTCCACTGCACTCCAGGACAGGGAATGTGATGATGGCACAGCGCTCAATGGGGAAATATTGATTTAAGGTTTGTGTTGGCTGATATTTACAAGCGCAAATACGAGGCTATTACAAATACGAGGTTTATAAAAACACTCACAAGAAAAGTCTTGTGAGCACGTTGTCATAAACATTCGAACCAGCAGTGTTACTCACGTACTTGCACTTCCGTATTTGAGCTTATAGTAAAGTTTAATAGTTATTCCATAAACACCTTTCAGTTGTAAAAATATCAGCCAACACAAACCTTAAATCAATATTTCCCCCATTGAGTGCTTTGCCATCATCACATTTCCTGTCCTGAAGTGCAGTTCATCTTTGGTAACTAACTGATCCAGTAATCATAATCGATGGTAGAAATCCGAGATTAAATGAAAAAGCATTAAAGAATGTATAGCCTACTGTTCATGTTTCACCGAATACGATTTTAGTTTTCATGTAGTTTGTGTGTGAGACAGCGCGCAGAGCGCACTGGAGACAGTGCAGTCTCCGCACACGCACACACCGCCTTCTCTAGTCAGCTCATCTGGATCATCCTCACCGCCTGCGAATATGGATTGTATGATTTATGAAAGCCTGTAAATAAAGTCAGTGACAGCTCTCACAGAATTGTTACACTCCATATCCTCATTGTGAGTCCTAATCATGATGCAGGCCGAGTTCACCGTAACTACACTTCAATGAATAAATAGTGTTCAAGTATCAAGCTTCCATTTTCAAACGATATCCCAGGCTGAGGGATACCACTGATTGTCGCGCATATCTTGGGCACGTGAAGAAAAAAAACTTGCATGAGAAAGTATCTCGTGCTCACGAGAAAGGTTATCATTAGCACTACTGGTAATTTTGGGGTGAACTGTCCCTTTTTCAGACAGTCTCTACTCAAAGACATTCATAGAGTTGCACTCATTTGTACACAAGAAAAGACACAGAGGAATTAGTGTAAAGTAGAAAAAAGACAGTTTGAGACTGTTCAAACCCCTGGCTCCTATCTCTCTGAATCTCTTTATCATGGGGCTTTGACATTTATTACGAAATGTTTTTCATCAGTGTGTATCATACTCAAAGTGAATTGGTCTGCTTTATGTGCACGCTGCTTAGTCTTTGGTACATTTTTATTTATGAAACCAAATTTTGGCATATTTCCTATTTATGGATCTTCTCTTTTAAACTTCAAATATAGAAATCACTATCTTTGCTTTCTTGGCGTTCTGCGATTGATTGTTCCACAAGTCTGAACTGAGTCCAGGTTGTCTGTGTTCAATGGGACTAACCTTGTTAAATAAAGGCTACATTTAAAACAAAAAAAAAAAAAAGTAAATAAAAATCACTTTTCAGGTAAACAAACAAGAGCAACAATATGAATGTCTATGAGTAAAGACTGTCTGGGGATGTGTGCTGTTATCTCTGTTTTCAACTCTCTGGAGTCAAGGCCGTTTGGCTGTTTTTGACTACTTTTGATCTTACCTTTATATTTCACCTTAAAAACTGTTTACCTTGCCTTGTTTGGTGTCATTTTTTTCAGCACAACCATAAATGTGTGATTTAACAGTTATTTTTTCATTTTGACATACTGTATTAACACATTGGACCTAAAAATCACACAAAAAACATCAAATCCAGTAGGAAAAGGGGTGTCATGTTTTTTTTTTGCTTGCAAGCACTTTCCTTAGAATAGCCCGTTTTTACCGTTTCTTCCTGCACCAAACGCACACCAAACGTGATGACAATATTCAGGAAAAAGCATGGTGTAAATTATTTATCATAAGTCTCGTTTTACCTTTCAACACAATTTAAAACTGGTATATAGTTTGAAGTCTTGCTGCTACGTCATCTTAAATCGGTCATGTGATTTGGATGCACCGGCGCATCTGTTGACTCCAGAAGGTTACAACATGTGCGTGAAATAAACAACTAAGGCCATCATGACAATAATTGGGATAGACTGCATGGATGGTAGCTATCTAATTTAATCTAATCTATCTTTCCACCTCTGGCACACATTCCTCAGTCTGTAATACAGTCCGATGTTTTATGTTTTGCTCTCTGAAGATTTCTGACCATTCTTTCAGTTTATTGTTGGAGAGGATGGGACATGTGGTGCGAACTACGAGCATGCCCCAGCTGAGGGCCCACCAATAGTGGCCTTGATTGACCATGTTGTGGAGTACACGTAAGTAGGTCAAAGATTAATTTGGCTTTGTAGGTGTTTTGCTACAGCATCTTTGAATGGTTAGCTACAAGACAGAAAGACTCAATAATCTGCTAGAAAATCACAATTAGAAAATCTTTATTTACTATGACTTTGGGTTTTGTTCCATCTCATGTTTCTGTTCTTTTCTTTCTTGTTTCTGTAACAGGAGGAAGCCAGAGATGGTGCGCACTCCCATGGTGCCTTTGCCCATGCCCCAGAAATTGCACTTCAACATCACGCCTGAGATCAAGAAGGACATCGAGGAAGCCAAGAACAACATGAACATGTGAGGCCAGATTATATTACATGACATCGGTATAATAAATATATACATATTTATACTTAATATCATTAGGCATACAAATGGACCAGGTCTCACTGTCCTGACATTTCTCCCACCACAGACTGGCCCAGGACCTGGACATGAGGGTCATTGTATTTGGCAACTTCGGGAAAAATGTCCCAAAGGCCCACAAGATGAGTCCTGATGCTTTCATACAAATAGCACTACAACTGGCTTACTACAGGTGAGCTGCTGAAAGGTGGCATGGAGGTGAACAACAAGGCTCACTTCAGAGCTTCATGTAACAAAAACCATGATCACAAAGTTCAGCTGCAACAGAGACTCTTGTCTCCCGTCATGGAGGTGGATCTGCCCGTCCTCAGCTACTTATAATAATCTGTAACCCGACGCACCAGATGGTTTGTTACACTGAGAAGGAGCAGTAAGAAACTGTCGCGGGCTAACTGTTGATCACCAATCAGATCAACAGTAGGAGACCAGTGGAGCTTGTTGGTAAAAACAAGCAGAGAAAAGAGCGAAACCCTCTTTTTTTATTGAGGAAAGCCTTCAGTGTTGTTCTTTCAATGAAACATAATGATGTAACTGATGCTATAGCAGCTACGCTAGAGCTTAGATTGGGCCCAAAAAATCAAGCCCGACTAGGGCTGCACGATATATCGTTTGAACATCGCCATTGCGATGTGCGCATGCGCGATAGTCACATCGCAGGACATGCGATATTAAAAGTCCCCCCTTCAAAGTTCACTCGCAGTAAAACAGTTCAACTTTGGAGCGACGTTTCACCCCTTTCCCAGTAAGCCAGCATGGTGTATTTGGTATCAACGGATTCATTGAAATCTCTAGCTTAAAAGCTAAGTCCACTACAGTGTCAAAAGTGTCACTGTTGCATTTTTTTTCTCTTCTGTGCATCATCTTATTCCACCTATAATGCACTGCACAACAGGCTGGCTAAAGAGACTTCCATCCCTAATGCTCTATTTTGATCAGATGAACAGATGATATGCCGCCCATTGATTGGATGCTAGACTCCAGTTTCCTTCACAGATGTTTATTAACACCGTAGAACTAAAGTTCAGGTAAACAAAATAAAAATGACAAAATCAGCTATTGCAATCATTACAGAAATAGCATTGCTTAACACTGTAGCTAACACCGATAAAGAATACATAGGGTAGTACTGACCACTTTAGCCTGCTTCTCAACCAGCGGCAGAGTCATCCCCCAGGGGCAATCTTCACAGTCAAAACATATGTTTCTTCAACATAAACTTCTCATAAAACCATGTGCACACAGCTGTAGCAAACACAAAGAAGCATGGAGTGATAAAAAAGAAAACCGAACTAACGAGGTAACATCACCGCTACAGGTGCTCTTCAGTCTCTGCGTGAAGCTTACGGAGCTAACAGATACCACTTCTGGTTTGTCTCATTTAAAAATAAAAGCACGTATTTCAGAGTAAATTCAAAAAACGGCTTCAATTACAGATGAACCCCCCCTATTTTAGAGAATGACATCAGATCATTGACCTTAGCTTGGATTAATAGAAGGGTATTATGTAGGGGATAATGTATAGTTAGTTGGTTGTTATGTAGAAATAAACCCCTTCAGGTTGTATGAAACCATACAACCTGTCAGGGTTTATTTCTCCATAACAACCTCCGAACCTCCCGCTTATTACATGGCTTACGAGTGAAATAAATAATAAATAATCACCCACAATGATTCAGCAGCGACAAGGATTGGTCGGTAAATTTTTCACTTTCACTTTCAAGGCCGGCCTGAGAGAGGAGCTGGACAGCGGTGCTTCTTATGCTGTGGTTGGTGTAACGCGTTGAAAGTCCAGCTGTCTTGCTTATGTTGCTATATGTTGCCAGGGCGGATCAGAGCGCTGTCCTTAGCAACGGTCTGTTACACTTGACGACGGTCATTATACAGAAATAACGGACCGTAGAACGCAGCGATAGACCAATCAGAGAGCAGCATTCAATAAAGCTGTGTAATAAATGAATACAAGGGTGTCATGGTGAATCAACCAAATTCTTTCCAAATAGAGCTATTCAAGTCATCTGGTGAAAATTCTTCTATGTTTTAATATCGCAATATCTATCGCAAAAATAAATAAATCGCAATGTCAGTTTTTTCCAATATCGTGCAGCCTTAAGCCCGACCCTACCCGAGCCCGTGCACGGTGTGTCCGAGCCCTGCCCGGCCCGGCCCGGCCCGCCACATTAACTGTAATTATGAGCCCGAGCCCGATTTAAACCCGACAATTTTTTAATATGTGCTGTAACAGTCAAGACAAAGAGTTATTCAATGTAGCGCCACTACCGCCTCCTTTTGTTTAGTGGGTAATGTAACCTGTGCGATGAAGAAGAGCAGGTGTACTTCCGCTCCCCATGAGAAAGGATACTGCCGACAGAGCGAAGACTCCCCATGTTTATTTTGGTGCTGGAGCAGCAGGCCAAACAGGCTGACAGTTAACAAACAGGAATCATTTTAATAACAATACTTTAAAACACTCTTTGACAATTTTTTTCTCTTTTCTCTCCAACAATTACAACTACTTCTGCAATATCTTTCTTTTTTGTACAAATTACAGATACAATTATTACAGATACAACTATTTACAACTATTAATCTACTTTTGTTTATTTATCCATCTATCTGTGTTTTATTTGTTTCTCTTTTTTTGCGTACTTACCAATATCAGTTTTGTACAGCCAGGAGGAATACTTCCTCTCTGACAGCCAAGTGGGGTCGAACCCTGTCAACCTATGGTGACTGGACTTGTGCTGCTTGTCGGGGGGAGGGGGTGAAGCAGGTGGGCTACTGCTCTGCTCCATGGATGTACTCTGCTCTGTGCTTGAACCAGCAGCGGCAGAGATACCTTCGCTACTACTAGCAGCAGAGCTAACGTTTGCCTCGTCAGAATCACTTTGAGTGCGCTTAAAAAACGTGGATATTTTCGCCTGTTTTTCAGGCAGAGGGGGTCGACGCGACATGTTGTCCTCTTCTCTCCGTGTCTGTCTGTAGGTGTGTGTTCACATGTTTGTTTGTGTGTACGCCGGTGCGAAGCTCCGCCCATCGTAAAACAGAGAGCAGAGGAGAAGCGTAGATGCGTGACGATGAAGAAAATGAAGCGAAATATCCTCGCTTAAATTAGATCAATAACATCTGTCAAGTGCCCTCACTGTTGCAAGGTATCAGTGCAGAACTCCCCACTTGAAAGGCAGCTAATCTCGGGAGGACTTTACAGGATTCCACTCATCACACTTTTGCTCTTTTTACTTCTTTCTTTTTATTTATGGAAGTCAGATGCAATTGTGGATAGTCAGGTGAAAAACCTTTAAACACAAACAAACACCACGTTAAGAAAATGAAACAAGATAAACACAAACAAGAATTACTCAATTTTTAAATAACCAGAAATAAACCCTGTAAATAAGCAGCAAATAATTAATATCGCAAATAAATAAGTTAAATACAGTATACAGCAATCACCTTCAATGCATTTGATTTAACCTTATGATTCTAAGATTTTAACTATACAATAAATCAGCTCTCCAGGATAAATCCAAATACATGATACTTTAACTGCATTCAACCATAAAATAATATTTTAATTACATTTATTTAACATGATCCCAGCCATCTACAGCTCCCAATCAAATCACCCAAGTGCTCACCACCATTAAGTGGACACCAGCAGTGCAACAAACAAGGCCATGAAAATACAAAGAGCTCACCGGCTGCGTCTCCCCCGAAAGCCCAGCTCTGCACAAACAAATCTTGATGTTCTGGTCCAGATCTCCAGGGCCCAGTATTTCAAAAGTGATCTGACAGGATTATCCTGGTCGGATTGGATTAAATCTAGATCTGATCTGAAAACTGGGATATTTATATTGAAGATCAGGATTCAGCTCTGGTAATCCAATCCTCCCTTGAATCCAGATAAAAGGCTGGATTTGGGTATTTCAAAACGCAAGGCAGATATCTGGATCAACTTGATACCAAAATTTCAGGATCACTTGAATCGCACCTCAGAGGTGGATATGACTTGGATTGACAAAGTCTCAGCTCCACTTCTCCTAGATATTGTTACTCAAGATGTTCATTACACTTAATCTAAAGTGTTAGTGTTTTACTTTTAACAAATAATTAAAGTAATTGTAAGAAATTTAAAGCATAGTAAAATATTTTTGACCACACTTTCTAAAACTGCTGTAAATAAAAATAACAATTACAGACCTATTTCTCAAATTCTAGTTCACCAAACATTGTAACTTGCATGTACCAAAACATCAGAGAAAGACAACAGGAATGCAGGGTCCAAACAAAGTTTAATTCCAACAAAACAAAGACATTTCAACCACTAACTAAAACAGGACCCTAACCCATCTCAAAGGTCAGAAGTGAGCTGTTTCTCCAATAGCTTTATTTTCAATTCTGTTTTTTCTTTGCTGAAGCAGCGTCAGCTATATTTGTTCGTTGGCCAGTTCAATTTGTTTGACCGCTCTCTCGGTCTCCATTTTGAGGAGCTTTTCGTAGGCATCCTCATCACCAGCATGACTCTTCCGTCTCCGTCTCTAATAATGCACTTTTAAAATGTTTGGATATAGCTTGAATGTGATTTTAAAACATGCAGCAATGTATTTCAATAAGTGTTTGTGTACACACCGATTATTTTACTTCATCAAATCAGATCCTTTTATAAATGACCATAATTCTATTAAGTGAGAGCCTTCTATATACGGGAGAGAAATTAGGATGAAAAAATGTTTCTAATTGTGTCACTGACCAAGGTATATACCATGAAAGTAATGCTATTACAATTTTTAGCAGTTTCAAGCACTTTATTCAAACTCCATTTACTTGAAAACCTTAAATGTATCAATACAATTAAAGCATTTCCAAGGATTTCCAGCACTCGCCCTTTTGTAGCTGAGTGGTCCATGGCTGTGAGTGGCTCTGAAAGTAGAAGGTGTATGAGTATCTTAATCCACAATCCCAAATTGTGTTTATGTACACAAAAACATGATATCATCACCAGCATCACTGTAGCATTCTGATACTTCTGAACCAACCGTATAGTTAATACTCATACTGTGTAGCGTTATGTTTTCTAAGTACTGCAGCAGGTCTGTACACATGTAGCCTATTTATAAGTCTGCTGTGTTGTCAATGACGTGACGCTAATGATAGCCCGCTAGCTGCTTAACACACAAGTCAATGGAGCCGGGTTAGCTCCCGTTAGCACGGCCGCGGCTCAATTAGAGATCGCTACGGCCTGGTTTTAATAAGGTGACAATTCAAATAGTTGGCTTGCATGATATGTTGGTTGGCGTTCGTATGGTCTTAAAACCGCTACACATTAGACGACGATAAACCTACACTTTTGACGTGAAAGTCGCGCTCTCAGCTACTCCTTTCGTGAAGTAGTCCGCCATGTTTCAGATCCCGGAGGCGGAGACTTGAGATTTGGAAATCTGTATCCAGCCAGGTCGGGATCACGGTGATCCACCCTGCCAGTGTTTTGAAATACTCATGTAAAGTCAGCAGGATCACCGTGATCCATGACTGAGAAAAGGAGGATTTCATTATCCGGATTACTCTGATCCAGATTACAAGTTTTGAAATACTGGGCCCAGATCTCAGTCACCTCTCATGCTGCGTGCTCCCACTGCTGCTCTATAGTGATTGTGAGTGTGTGTGACTCCAAACCCAGTTAATTAACCAACCACTCTCACCTGGTGCACTCAGCCTGCTGCATTCAGGCTGGGAGAGGCACTCAACCTGGTGTATCCAGGCTGGAGGGGCGTGGCCCACAGTTCAGCTCCACAACATCATTATTTATTAAAAGAACACGGTCCAGACCTGTTCTATAGGAAAAGTGACCCGAAATGACTTCTGTTGTGATTTGGTGATATAAATGAAATTAACTTATAATAAGTAATTTAATTTAATAAATAACATCCTATTGCATTGAGTTGGCACATGGTACAGCTTGGACTTGGTATCAGTTTCATGCGAAACCTAGTGACAGGTGTATAATAGAGTCTGTGACACACTTTAAAGTGAATAAGTTGGTGATTTGGATTCTTGGAGGCGAGAAAGATGTTCTCCCACACATTGATCCAAGAAATGTCGTCATCCTTCTGATTGAAGTCTCTCAGCCATGCTCTGATCATCGGTAGAGTCTCTTGTTGTCCAGATAGTTTGGAGTAGACTTTCGATACAAAGCCCCTGCAGGGAAGGGAGTTTATCCAATTTATCAGAGGGTGCATGGGAAGCTCAGTCCTCAGTGGCACACCATGTGCTTTAAGTACCGATCTTATCTGCAAATAATAAAAAAAAGAAGAGTCCTGCAGATCAAAGCGGTCTTTCAAATCCTGATAGCTAAGCATGCCATTGCCATCATACAGGTCCCCAACAACATTAATACCTTTCAAAGACCATGGTTTAAAGTCCAGTGGCTTATTTCTAATCTGTACATTCATGTTGTACCACAGAGGGGCATCATTGTGCCACTTTAAGTTCCCCTTCAAGTCTCTCTCAACGATCCTGAAATTTCTAATTGTCTTGGCAATAATGGGGCCACAGTACAACATACAGTATTTATCTTTTATGCCAGAAAATAAAATGCCCTTCAATCTCCTCGGGTGAACTAGATTGTTCTCTAAAGATTTCCATGAGACACATGAGCGACCGTCAAGCCAAGCCATGACAGGACGTAGCTGGAAGGATTGGTGGTATACTTTGAAATTTGGAAGGGCGAGCCCACCCTGATCTTTGGGTCTCTGTAGCACAGAAAGCTTAAGTTTTGGATGGCCATTATTCCAAATATATCCATGTAACAATTTATCAATTTTAGCCCAGTAGTCTGGAGAGGGAGAGAGTGGAATCATACTCAAGAAATTAACGCGAGGCAAAGCATTCATTTTAATTACAGATATACGCGTCTGCAACGAGGCAGGTAGCCTGGTCCAGTTAGCAAGATCATGTTCAACTTCCTTAAGAATTCTTTCATAGTTGCTCTTCACTATTTTCTGGAGCGAAGGGTGTATCTGTATGCCCAAGTATGTGATTTGAGTTACTATGGGAATCTGGCTTGATATTTTGGCTTTCTTGGCAGCTTCATTTAGCAACATCAGAGCTGATTTTGTCCAATTGATCTTAAATCCTGACTGCTGTTTGAAATCCTCAAAAGCCACTAATAAAGAGTTAACAGAGTTTTCTCTGTTCTCTCTGTCTGTCATATATATGAGGACGTCGTCCGCAAAAGCCGACAGGGTATGAGATGTCTGTCTGATTCGGATAGGGGACATGACCGAATTTTGCCTAAGGTGCTGCGTAAACGGTTCGAGGGAGAGAATGAACAGGCTAGGGGAGAGGCCGCAGCCCTGTCTTGTACCACGGAAAATGGGAAAGGGTCTGGAGTTCAATCCGTTTGTGTTGACCATAGCCGAGGGGTTTGCAAACAGAGTTTGTACCATCTTAGTAAAAGCTTCACCTAGTTGAAATTTTCGCAATACAGCCCACAAATACTGCCACTCGACCCTGTCAAAAGCTTTGGCAGCGTTGAGTGACAGAATAGCACGCGGCACCTGAAGCTGTTTAGATTCTTCTATTACATGCATTAAACGCCTAATGTTATCCGCAGCAAGACGGCCCTTCATGAACCCAGCTTGGTCGGTGTGAATTAGTTTATCCATATAGCGCTCCAGGCGTAGTGCCAGCAACTTGGAGTAAATTTTCAGATCCGAATTTATCAGAGATATAGGTCTGTAGTTAGAGCATTGTAATGGGTCCTTGCCCTTTTTGGTAACAATGAGATTAAAGCTACATTGCTGTGTTCGTGAAAGGCACCTTTCTCTAAAGCAGTCTGGATGGAGCTCAGAAGAACCGGTCCGAGGAGGTCCCAGAAATGCAAGAGCACTTCAGGCGGAATCCCATCAGGGCCTGGAGATTTCCCTCTTAACATTTTACTCAGTGCAGCTTTCAATTCCTGCAAAGTTATCGGACGGCCCAGGTCTGCTGCCTCTTCTCTTTGTAGGGTGGGCAGATCCACCCCTTCCAAAAAATTATTACACACTTCTGGGTCAAAGCTGCCAGACGATGTGTATAAATCCTCGTAGTATACCTGGAAGGTGTTATTTATCTCTGCTGGATTAGAAACCAGGCCTTTAGTAGGGTGGTGTATTGAATCGATGGACGCTTTTGATTCACGCTGTTTTCATTTTAGAGCCAGGAGCCTGCTGGGCTTACTTCTGTTACAATAGTAATTTTGCCTAGTTCTATGTATAATGAATTCCGCTCGTCTGCGTAATAAATCATTCAGCTCTTGTCTAACGACCTGCAACTCGTCACTAACTGTGTTAGAATAGTTCTGCTTAAGAGCCCTCTCCAGGCATACCTTTTTCATATGCGATGCGTACGATGTTGTAAAATCACGGATAAAACCCTTTGTTGCCATCCACACTAGCCTAGCGTCGTCAACAGAGCCCATATTGTCTTGGAGAAATATGGACAGTTTAATTCTTAATTCAGAGACAAATGCAGTGTCCTTTAAAAGAGAGGTGTTGAAACGCCATCTCTGAGATTTTTTTGGATTTGAAACTGAGATCAATACCGAGAACTAATGGGTTGTGATCAGCCAGTGTGGCTGGGAGAAATTTAACAGGTGTTACACAATCCTTCAAACCACGCGACAGTAGAAAATAATCAATCCTTGAGAATGACTTATGATATGCAGAGAAACAAGTGTGATCTCGACTGCCGGGGTTTTGAGATCGCCAAACATCAAAAAGGTTCAAGTTGTTTTTCATTGTATTCAAGGCCGTAGAGGCTGATTGCTGACTATGTGTAAATGAGCTTGTAGATCTGTCTAAATTAAGGTTACAGGCCGCATTCATGTCACCTCCTTGAACTAATTCATATTCTGTGAGTTTCAGTAATTCCTCCGTGAGGTCAGGATAGAAATTATCTTCAAAGACTGCTGGTGCATATACTGATATAAATGCAACCTTCATACCATAAATTGATGTACACACATATGCTGTTACTAGTCCCTTCAATTTTCACGGGTAAATTCCTCTTGAACATAATCATTACTCCTTTCAAGCTAGACCCACTGCTGGAGGAGGAGACCACCATATATTGTTTATTTAGCATCCTTTGGACATCTCCTTGTTTTAAGTGTGATTCCTGAATTAGTACTATGTCGGCATTTGCTCGACGCATCAATTCTTGACATTTAACCCTCTTGATATTGACGTTCAAGCCCCGGATATTCAGACTCAGGATAGTCAATTTAACCATTATCAAAAATCACTGTGGTTATATTCCAGTTATACACTTGACTGTAAACCAAGTATCCAAGCATATAGTCCAGTAAGAGACCCACACCCACCCCATTGCTGCCATGCCCATACCCCAAAACCCGTGTTTCTGTGTAACTTGACCACTGCATAATGCAGCTCATTGAGACTCCAAAACTCGGTTGTATCCCACTTATAAACATAACTGACCTGGCAGGAATATAAACAGTTGAAACATAAACGTGAGGCCCACTATTGACAGACTCAGGCTATATACATGAAAAATAACTGAAATTGTCCCTCTGAAACATAAACATTACTGTGTGGCAGGGTCCATATTCTCTCTTAGAAACAGTAACTAGTAGTATAGCCTGGGAGGGGACCAACAGCCCTCAATGTCATAATTAGTATGGGACAGATAGATGTCCATTATAAACAGGGCAGATCTTACGGTGAAATCCGGGTCATGAAAAACTCCTCGCCTTATCTTCAAGTGCCAGAACTCTCCTCCTGCACCGTCTCGCACTCCTGCTCCATCACTTCCCTGTGTTGATGGGCTGCCGCCCGCGTTGTCGAGACCCCATGCCGAGATCCTCGTAGAAACTCCTCTGCGTCCTCCGGAGTAGAAAAGCTGCGTTGCTCGCCGTCCAGGATGATCTTCAGAGTGGCAGGATAGATCATGAAGGATGGGATACCCTTCTCGCGTAGATACTTCTGTACACCCACAAATGCTTTCCGCCATTGACTCGTGTGGGCACTGTAGTCAACATAGAAACGCAGCGACTTGCCGGCATCTTGTATGGGGGCATTCTTCGACGCCTCCTGGGCACCGTTCAGTATAGCGTTGCGGTCTCCGTGCCGAAGCAGCCTCAGTATCATGGTTTGCGGGATGTTCCCCTTCGCGTGCGGGCTGTAAATACGATGAGCTCTCTCTATCTCAACAACTCTGTTACTGAGCAAGGGTATCCACTTGGGAAGCATTTCTTGGAGAAAAGTGGTTGCGTTGTCGCCCTCTCTACCCTTACTGATTCCTGTAATCCGAACGTTGTTTCTCCGGTTGTGGTCCTCTAACAGGGCGAGCTTCTGTTGAAACTTCTTGAGGCCGGTGGTGTTGTCTAATATCTGGCGTTTCATGGTCCGCGTATCTGTCTGAACCCTCTCAACTTTAGACATCAAGCCCCGAACAATATCCATAAGGGCGTCTAAGTCTTTCTGAAGTTTCTCGACAGAGTCGTTAACACTCCCCACTGCATTGGTAATAGCACGGGTGACAACCATTTCCAACTGGTCGCGCTGTTTGGCTAGGGCTAATGAGATAGCAACTTCCATGCTAACATCAGTAGCCGCCGAGCTGTTAGCATCCTGTTGCTTACGCTTAGCCGGGGGGATTTTGGTCGGCGAGTCAAATAATTTCTTTTGGCTTGACATCCTATATGGCTCTCACTACCAAGTATAACACTGCCGAGGTCTTAGAGATCAAATTATCAGTAAAAATGGGGATATCACACGGGAGCTCTAGAGTCTTCCGACCATTGCGCTTGCCGGTCACATGACCCCCCCCCCCATAACTGACATTCTCAACTACAATTCCGAGTTGTTTGAACTACAGAAAACTGTTTAGAATTATCTTAAAGGTCCCATATTATGAAAAACATGTTTTCTCTGGTCTCTACATATATAAACTGGTCCTCCCTGAGCCTACCAACTCCCAGAATGAGGAAAGCAAACGGGGACTGCATGGTCTCTGCAGATTCAGCTCCTTTCGTTACGTAACGAAAGGAATGATTTTCATTGGCCGGCCTCCTCTGCGCGAAAACACTCCCCCCTCTCCCCAGAGATATCCGAGAGGGGGGCGTTCATCCCCGAGGTGAAGTTCGGTGTGTCCAGCGGTAAGATAGCAGTGTTTCGCAATGTCGTCACTCAGAGCTAGACACGCAAATTGTTCTGTTGTTGGTTGTTGGTAAAAATCAACATAAGTGCCTATATTTTGTCCCAGCTACAGAAGAACAGAAGAGACAGTGGTTGCGTTTCATTTTTTACGACAACGTGCCGGCTACGGTTCATGTAAGTTTGTTTGTTTGTGTGTGCTAACCACTTCACATCGGACTGCTTCAGTAACGAGGGTCAGTACAAAGCTGGCTTTGCCTCGACACTGACCCTCGTAAAAGGAGGGTCCCAGCAACTGCACCCGAGCCACAGGTAAGTGTCGCCACGTTTTTGATAGTATTTACAGTTGCCTACGAGTATGGTGAAGTCAACTTGAAATTGGCTAACTAGTTAGCTCTGCTTCGGTCCGCTATGCAACGGTGTTTGAAGTGAGTTTAATGTTAATAATATTACGAGGGAGCTTGGTTGTCACAGTAAAAAGTCTGGAAACATGTGCAGACTGGAGACAGAGACTATGCGAACAGTGTCCAAGAGTTTGGAGACTGTGTTGGAGACAAACACAGCTTTCGCTAACTGTTTTTAGATGTTACATGTTGCAGGTCAGTGGGGGATGGGAGCCGGGTGGTTGTGTTGGGGAGTCCTGCTGCAGCCGCAGAGTCTGTATTTTTCTGAGCCTCTCCTTCTGGGTCCGATTCTGGGTCAAACTGGTATGGTTGAACGACAGCATCTCGGCGAGCCATAGCGATACATCCACCGTAAGCATTAGCGCATGCTACCGCTAGCGTAAGCGGCATCCTCTCCCTGAGATGGGCGTGTAGCAGGACGGAGCTCTTTAGCATTAAAGGTGCAGGCACAGAAACAGCCTGCTCTCAGTAGAGCTCACTTGAGCGACTTTCAGACAGCTGAAATTCAGGACCACGGATGGGTTTGGGGCAATACATTTCGAATACAGTGTTGTTGGACCTCTGACAGCTGTGTGAAATTGATGAAAAACAGTATAATATGGGACCTTTAATGAATAATGCAACAAGGACGAAGCATGTAAACTGCGTTGTTTGTTTATTCAGAATGGAATGGATCGCAAATGAATAAAGTAATGATTAAAAAAAAACAACACAAATGCTTGATCAAGGGCCCAGCCTGGCCCGGCCCGGCCCGGCCCGAGGATAGTGGCATGAAATATCGACCTGAACCAGCCCGCGGGCCGGTTTGGGTCAAGTTCGGGCTCAGGTTCGGGCTCGGGCTCAGGCTCAGGCTCAGAATCTAAACTCTAAGCTATGCTAACCTCTTGAAGAGTCGCCATTGTTGTTTTTAAACAGTGCTTCTCTGGCTGTTGTTACACCTAAACCACGTCCATAGCTGCCAATAGTTCCCTATATGATGCTGATTAGTTAAACAAGAGCATAGCTAGAAGTCTGGCTAAATGGATTTACAAGATCACATGATCAGTAGTAAGAATAATTAATTAAATAATGGTACTAAACTAATGAGTCAAAAATGAAAGTCTTTGTTTGAAGATACTATACTTGATGAAAGTTTAAAGTGGAAAAAGACAACATCTGTTCTTCTCTGAGGAAAAACTACCAGCAGTGCAGGACACAGATGTAATAGACGTGTGAAAGCTTCTACATATAGTTATGTAGTCAGCATTTTCCTGCCTGGTGGCCGACAATGCATCATGAAAGTGAAGTTTACAGAGAACCAATTGAAACAATTATTCATTGATTACACTGGACTTGCATTTCTACATTTTCAGCGCTTTTCCATTCTACTGACTTTACAACACTTATCACATTCACCAGTTCACACACACATTCATACACTGATGGCAGAGGGGTTTCGAACCAGTGACCTTCTGATTACACGACGACCTGCTCTACCTCCTGAGCTACAGCCCCTCAAAACTATATGTGTTGCAAAGTAACTACTCTCCAGAAGGAGCTGTGGCAAGTCTGATAAATGTCCTCCATTGATGTCACTTGAGTACGTGTCTGTTGGTCTGAAGACCAAAAATGTATGGTTGTAGAGTAGAGCCAAGTGAGCTCATTATCTGCTGCAGGCTACAGGCTCCAGGTTACATTAGCCACAGCTAGCATAACACAGCCAGAGGACTGACAGAAGTGCTGGTTACACTGTGGGTAATGTAGGTGCCATGATATGATAAGAAAGAAGAATGTGTGGAATAAAAAAGAGACATGTCGTTCATGTTGTGTTACTGTATCATCACACCGTCTCTTGTCATTGTTCAAAGTGTGTGTCTTTTGTGCTGTGAGACGGCATTCGTTCTTACTTATAAGAGTAAGAGCAAAATGACTTACTTCTTTGAATTTTTGTACACTCGAGAATATTTTTCGCTGAGCCGCTTTATACTTGAAGGTCATGATGACTAAGCAACAGCAGGTGTGTTAGAGTTCTCTCACACCATCTTTCCTCTTTTCCACAGGATGTACCAGCGCTGCTGCGCCACATATGAAAGTGCCTCCCTGCGTATGTTCAGACTGGGCCGCACAGATACAATACGATCAGCCTCGAGTGCCTCTGCTGCCTTTGTCAAGGCCTTCGACAATTCAAGCAAACAGGTCTGAATAGAGGGGAGATTTTGCCGGACTCTATTTGCAATTACAGCCACCGTTTTGACAGTAACTAAGGTTGCAATGCAAACACTCTGCCATGTAATACTGGGCTCAATGCTTAGTGATACAACAGTCAGGTTCAAATAGAACTTAAACATTTCAGAAAAAGATGAAACTGGGGATGGAGCCAAAGACAAAGTAGTGATGAATAATGTTCAGTGTTACACATTCAGATTCAAGTCAAATTAGATTCAGATATATTTGAACACTGTTAAACCAAAAAATATGTCTTAACTGTCTTCTTTCCTGGTTTTCACAGAACACAGAGAAGTTTGATCTGATGGTGAAAGCTGTAAGAGCACACAGGTCATATACTAACATGGTGAGTGTTCACAGTTCACCAGTGGTAGCAGAGAGTGAAGGAGAAGTCTGCTGATTTTCTTCTATATTTTTCTACTAACAAATATCATATGTGTTTATCACAGCCTGATGTGCCTTCTTCCACAGAGCTCCAAAAACTATGAAAACACATCAGTGAGCCACATGTTCCTTCATTACGATAAACACACATACTGTACTTTACTTTGACTTAGTCCCACACACACCATCCTGCTGCCACAAACACTGTCTAGAGCAGCAAATATGGATCAATCCGCTGCTGAAAATAGTCCCCATCAATGCACTGTCCCCTCCTGTTTGAGTAATGTTTGATTAAAAACTACAGTGACCAGTTGTTTTAGTAAATAATGTGATTAGTGTTTACTGCTAGTTGCAATAAGAAAAATCTAGAACATTTAGTCTTATTGTTGACCAGTTTGGATCTGGGTACTGCCATCACAAAGAAATTAATTCTGTCTGTCCCCACAGGCAGTCAGTGGCCAGGCCATAGACAGACACCTCCTGGGCCTTAAGATGGTGGCTGTTGAGAAAAAACTCTCCATACCTGATATCTTCACGGACACGGCCTACGCCAAAGCCTTACACTACCAGCTGTCTACGAGTCAGGTATGGGCCAGAGAAAACCACTGAGAAATTCATAATGGCTCAGATATGTTCTTCTAATGACAGAATCATAGTTTTAAGGAAATGTGTTGCTTAGTGCCAAAACATGAATATTCTGTAAATACACATCAGTAGTCTAAAGTAGGAGTACATGGTAGTAGATGGACCAAACAGTTTGCTAACTAACATCACATGCTCATTTCTTCATAAGGTACCGTCCAAGACTGACTGTGTCATGTGTTTCGGCCCAGTCGTACCTAATGGATATGGTGTGTGCTACAATCCTATGGAAGATCACATCAACTTTGCAGTGTCGTCGTTCAACAACTGCGAAGAAACAAATGCAGCACATCTGGCTCAGGCCGTGGAGGAGGCACTGCTGGACATGAGGACAGTGCTGGAACAAACCCCAAGAGCCAAACTGTGAAGTTCTTCTAGACTTTAATACTTGTCATAGATGAAGTGAGTGCTACAGGGATAGTGTTAGTGATGACTCAACTCAGTCACACTTCATAGTGATACAACTAGTGTGACTGAGTGACATTTGGATGACTGGACCCCACAGCTGGTGCGAGCTCCTGTTGTTAGTATGAAGCAGCTTTTTGTTCACTCACCATGTTGATCATCATCATGCACTTTAAATTATGCTGTTTAAAGACAGGGCAGTGCTGGTACTCTAGTGTTACAATGCAGAATGAATTAATAATGATGCACAGACTCAAACATTTCGGTGTCAGATTGTAGCACTGAAATACGAACAGAAGTGACCTTGTTGTGGTGCCCTGGTAGCTCAAAAAAATCCTACAGGAATAAAGTTGAATCAACAAATCTTTCCTCAGTAACTTAACGTAAATACACAAGTTTTATTTATTTGAAGTTAATTAAACTTAAACTGTCTAAAGTTTTTATTTTCAGGCTAATTTATAAACTCAAAGTGTTTTGATTTGAACTGACTGGTTAGATGACTGTACTCTACAGAGTTCAATGGAATTTTTCTTCTAAGGAAACATAATCAGCATATCACATAAGCTGACTTCCCAGCATGCATTGTTTGAGAGTTAAGACTCTCTTGGGACCCTTCTGTCTCATAGTTTGAAGAAAAGATACAGAAGGGTCCAAAAGTCTGAGACCACTCTTCAAGATACCTCTGTTTTGCATTTGTTTCAGATGTAATTCTATTTGTTTCATCCCAGATAATAATATCAGTTTAACAGTTTGAGCGAAAAGTTGAATGTTTGAAAAAATATCAGTGAATGTCAGAATATCTCAGTATTTGGTTTGTCCCCCTTCATACACTGAGCTGCATGGACTCCACAAGGTAGTGTAAGACCTGCTGACTCATGTTATCCCAGCATGATGTGACAGTGTTCCACACAGCTTCTTGTGATGTCACAGAGGATGTTTGGCTTTCTCACTCTTCAAGTGCCCTCATACGTGTTGAGGCCAGGTGACCGTGGAGGACAGTTCAGGACAGTCAGGACTCCTTGGTCTTTTTTGGTCTTCAGTAGTTGTGTGGAAGCTTTGAGGTGTTTGGGCTCATTATCCTGCTGTTGTATGAATCCTTCTCCACAGAGATCCAACCAGAGGGTGGAGCATGTCTCTGAAGAATGGAGTGGTGCTTCTCCTCAGTCAGGGTGGAGTCAGTTCTGTGCAGGAGTCTGAAAACATCTTCCAGCACCATGTTTCAGTGTGGCTTTGAAACACAGTGGTATCATTCTCTCTCCTGTTCGTCTTCTTACATACACCCTTCTGTTACTTATACTAATCCATCACTGGGATTCATCAGTAAATAGACTTTTTTCATCATCCAATGTGAAATCCTGGTATTTCTAAGCAAATGTGTTGCTTAGTGCCAAAACATGAATATTCTGTAAATACACATCAGTAGTCTAAAGTAGAAGTACATGGTAGTAGATGGACCAAACAGATTGCTAACTAACAAGTGTTTGTCCTTGTTTCCGTCCTGAGAAGTGGTTCAGAAACTGCTCCTCATCCTCTCAGTTTAGTAAATTGTGTATCAGTGACAAAGTTTCTTATCCATCTCTCAGTGAACTCAGCTTGATGCATTGATCTTCTGATGGTGTGGCCACTTTGGCTCTGACTCAGCGTGCAGATTGTGTAAAGTGGTTCAGAGTTCCAGCACTGCCCCCTAGACTTTTAGACTTAGCCGTGATTTGACGCTGAGAAAACCCCTCTGCTTAGAATAATAATTTGACTTCTGACACTTTCACTTACCTTCTGAATCTTCAAACCTTCTGGCTATTTCCAGATTTACGTGACAATTTTAGAGATCTTCAATGTAGCCTCAGACTTTTGGGCCCCACTGTATATGGTGGAAATGTCTTAAATACATTTTAAGATAAGTCATAGTTGTTTGTTTTTGCAATAATGAAGATGAAGATTAGTAATGAAGTAAGTCCCTACCCCCTCACACTTAAACACTTTTGAAATATTCCATGGGAGCAGCTTCAAATTTTGGAAATTGTCTTTTTACCAATGCTGTTCCAATCTTTCTGTTTGAGGAATGAAGAACTGGCTCTTAAAATTCAGACCATTCAGGTCATAATGCTCTGCATTCAAAGTTTGTGAAAAGTTTTATCAGTAAATGGAGCCCTGTTTTATAGATTTAATTTACATTTCAATGTCATTTGAATGTGTCTTTACTCATATTTAGATATCTAAAATGGACTTTTGATGAGGTGAACACAGATCGAAGCTAACAGTGTGTATGTTTGAAAAAACAAATATATAAACATTGAAATAAAGTTTTAGATTGGATGAGTTTTCTTTTTTTATATATTTGAAATATTTGTGAATATATGTTAAACATTATTTGATGAAACATCTGTGACACAGGGAGGCTGGGCTGTGTGTTGTCTCTTATTACACTGCTTACTTTCTTTCCAAGTCTGTTGACAGATGGTGTCCAGGGCGTCATGCAAGCTAGGACCGCCACCTTTCATGACATAAAATAATATTCATTATTAAACCATATCTTTTAGAGATTGGATTCTATGTTTAGGCCAATCAATTTCAGTGTCAATTTCCAAGCAATTATCACTAAAGGTGAATTTTTATCTCTTTTTTTTTTTTTGATCAACCAATCACAGCTTTTAAAAGAATGTGTCACACAGCAACAGGGTTGGCCCCACCTCCCCACTGAGGTAAGTTTCTGTCTCTTCCTGCTCAGAGCTGCTCCAAGAGGTTTCCTGAATCACTCTTAAATTAGGGTTAGAAGTTTTTTAGGCTCAGTCAGAAGCTCCCTGAGAGAATTCTCCAAATGTTTGTGAATACGGTCCCTGGGGCCCGCCCAACCTTTTAATCACAACTCTATTCCTGTCATTGACGCCATGCCAGATACGTGCTGATTTTGTAGATTCCTCTGCCCTGCCCCGCCCCTGCTGCTCCACAGAGCAGTGTTCACTGTTTTTTAAAAGTATTCATAGTAAACGGGTGTCGGGTAACCAAATCGCACCAAATTCGACACTGCACTTCCTCACATCCTTAACACACCTGCCAGGTGTGGAGTAGGTCGGATGAAAAGTTCTAGAGATGTGTGACACACAGAGACAGACACAGAGAGACAGAGAGGGACAGACAGGCAGAGATTCCTTGCTTCATAGTTCCTTGCTTCCTATTCCTTGACATGTAGTCTTCCTGATGCACTTTTGTAACCCAGTGGCCTCAGCTTCCTCCTCTTTTTTTTTTTTCAAATTCCTCTGGCACATACAAATGTCTGGACTATTCGAGGAACATACAGCGATCAGCCACATTTAAACCACTGACAGGTGATGTGAACAATATTGATCATCTTGTTACAATGCTACTGGGAAACCTTGGGTGCTGGCATTCATGTGGATGCCACTTGACCCAGCCACACACTGTTGTGGACCAAGTACACCGCCTCATAGCAACAGCACTCCCTGATGGCAGTGCCCCCCGCCCCCAGCAGGACAATGTGCCCTGACACACCACAAACACTGTTCAGGAACGACTTGAGGGACGTGACAAAGAGCTCAAGGCTGTTGACTAGGCCTACAAATTCCCATCCCTGCCCCCCAACATACAGGACTGAAAGGATCCACTAGAAATGTCCAGGTGCCAGACACCACAGGACACCCCAGAGGTCTTACAACCATGCCTTGACAGGTCAGAGCTTTTTCGGCTGCACAAGGAAACCTGTTGAATATTAAGCAGGTGGTTTTAATGTTGGGGCTGTTGGGTGTATTTATGTGAACTGAGTGACTCTGAAAGGTCTGACTTTGGTATTTAACTATAGTGTTTACTTTAAGTCTCTGCGTAGTTAAAATATGGGCTTTTTGTTGCCACTGTGAACTGACACTGTGACCACTGAAGACT